>NC_083477.1:981587-1056587 GCF_030014155.1 Tachysurus vachellii | reverse complement strand
ATGAAGATGTAAGCGATAAACCCATAACTGCTCGTCTGCTGGATGATTGAACCACTGAACTGACTCGAGTCTTAAAAACAGGTGACGAGGGAGCGAGTCGATACGGTCGCATCCTCGGAGGAAAAAGCCCAGGTGCTGAATAAAGTTCCTCACGTTAGCCTTTTAACGTTAATGAGTTATTCACGTGGGACTGATGAAGCGTCTGATCTTCAGAGACCTGCTCACTTCCCTGCCGATCCTTCAGCTACACAGGTTTATATAAAGGTCTCCTTTCACATTCCGCTACTCGGGAGCACACAGCAGCGGCTCACAGCCGAAAAGAGAAAAGAGGGTGTTGTCGTAGTGGGAGGAGTCAAACAAGGGTGTGGTCATAGTGGGAGGAGTCAAATATAGGGTGTGGTCATAGTGGGAGGAGTCAAACTTTAACATGTAGGATTGAAATGTTTAATGACAAAAGACGAAATGACGTCCACACTGTGGACTTTTTTGTAGTTTCCTACATTACCCACAATGCCGTTCGACTCATTATAGGATTTAATCCTCGCTTCCTCACTCTGTACAGAATATTCAGTTATTACCAATGACTCTGTTCTCTCCGTTCCCATAGATGGTAAAAAGATCCCAGCATTGCATTCTGGGATGTTTCTTTATATTTAACGCCTTCAGATGATAAAAGATTGAAGAGTTTTTAATAAACACGTTTCAGGGTTTTCAGCTCAGACGAAGCAGATGGAAGATGTTCTCTGTCAGGTGTGGAGCTGCACATCCAAATGAAATATTTAAGTGGCCTGCAGAGAGGCTTCGAGATGTCATCAGACTTCCACTCCATCTTTCTCTTTCCTCTTTCCTTCGCTCCTGCTTTTATGTTTTGCATTTTTTATCAGAGACCTTTCTGTAAAAATGACTTTTATCAGTGAAGTCTGTCTGAGCAGTGCACATGGATCAAGCTGAGCTCAGCACCAGGTCCTGTTTACTAAAGTATGCAGTAAGAGTAGAATTTACAAAATCATTTCTAATGAAGAGGAATTAGCTGTTCATCCTATTAAAGCTCACTTTCTCACTCACTCACTCACTCACACATCTGAGTGCCTATCTCAGGCATCATCGGGCATCAAGGCAGGATACACCCTGGACGGAGTGCCAACCCATCACAGGGCACACACACACACACACACACTCTCATTCACTCATGCAATCACACACTACGGACAATTTTCCAGAGATGCCAATCAACCTACCATGCATGTCTTTGGACCGGGGGAGGAAACCGGAGTACCCAGAGGAAACCCCCGAGGCACGGGGAGAATATGCAAACTCCACACACACAAGGTGGAGGCGGGAATCGAACCCCCAACCCTGGAGGTGTGAGGCGAACGTGCTAACCACTAAGCCACCGTGACCCCCCTCTATTAAAGCTTAACCTTTTATTTAGATTTACACAACAAACAGAAAGGAGTCATTGGTTAAGGTTGACGAGATAAATGTTCATTTCATGTTGAGGAACATGTGAGAAACAGAGTCAGTTCCTGCTCTCACTTATATTGTAGTATGGAGAAACACTCGTCTCCTCATCAGCTTCTCTTTAGTCTCTTTTACTGAAATGACGAAGACAAATGAAGAAGACAAATTCCTCGGTCCTGAAGATGTCACAGAACTTCAAGTTCCAGCTTCACCTCTGACTGGTCCACAGCACTGACACTGGAGTCTCCTTCAGAATATCATATAATATCTGTTCATGTGGAGCATCTGCTGTATGAGTCCCTGTGAATGAGCTGTTACTATAGAAACCTACTATAGGTAATGAATAAGCTCGGGTTCATTTATTATAAAAATAAAGCTGTGATTTGCAGCCACACAACTGTCAGAATTAATCAACACATTCTGAGCTGTGGTCTTCTTCTTTTTCTTCTTCTTCTGGCTGCTCACTTTAGTGCTTGGCTCAGAGGATCTTCCGTCATCTCACTGTCATCTACTTCTGTCACACTGACCGTCCATGTGAACATGTGAAGACCTCACCACCACCACCACATCACTAACCTCCTCTCCGGTCTTCCTCTTCTCCTCCTGTCTGGTGGTTCCATCCCTCCACATCCCTCTCAAGCGCATGCAAAAAAACCCATCTCGTTCTCGTCTCATTTACTTTGTCTCCAAATCGTCCTACCTGTTCTGTCCCTGTTTTACTCGTCACAGTATCTTCATCAAACACCACTACCTCAACATCACCATTCCACCATCCTCATGTACTCCATGTTTCCAGTGAACATTTCCACATCTCCAGACTTCTCAGCCTCTTCTCTACTCTCATTACAGATCACAGTGTCATCCACAAGTCCACCTTAGTCCATGTGGACACCTGTCTGAAGTCATCGCTCCCAACAACTCTATGCAAACACGTTTAAACCCATGAACCCATGGTGCTGCTCACAGATCATCACCAGCAACTCGGAACACTTCTTCTCCATTCATCAGTCCTCCAAGTTTTCATCTCCATAGCTACACTGGTATGTCATCTGGACCAACCACAGTTCCACTTTTCATAAATGTCCTCACTTCCTTCTGAGACTGCTGTGGTGTCACAATTATTTATTTTACACTCTCGAGCAATAAAGTTTTAATGTTGACTGATGGGATTCCTGTTTTGTTGTTTTGCTCAAAATCCGATTAAATCTCCTTCGCTCTCGGCATGAGGTCATTGTTTTGACAGAATCCCACCAAGAAGAACGAACATAACAATCAGACGTTATCCGACTTAATGCTGTGAATCGTACATGCTGCGCCTGAAGTCGTTCATTTACCACGGGCTTGAGCTTAAGAACTCCCGGGAGGTTGTCTGTTCTTCAGGTATTAGCACTTAGAGGGATTTTCATTAGCTGCTTTTTATGGTTCACCGTTTTCGTTTGTTTTTATCCATTTAGAGAATGTTGTGATTGTATATGTAATTGTGTAATGCTACGTTCTTCAGCTGTTCCCTCATTCACACACTCACCTCCTGACATGAAAGCTGGAACCTGCACCAAACGTTTGTGAGATGTTCAAGACGGATTCACGTCGAGTTATCTTTAGTACTGTATATAATCAGAATCCTTAATGCATTTCAACCTATTTATATAAATATAAACGATGGTAATTAAATATTCTTAGGAGGAGCTGCTAGATGACATGATGATTCCACACACTGATGGTTTCAACACCAGTCCTGTACCATTCATCCTACACATTTTTGTGTAAGCTTCTTTACGATCGATTCCCTTCTTGTTTTTTCACTTGTTTCTCTGAACATCAGCCTACTGAAAGACAGACACTCGAGTGTTCATCATCAGGTCCATCTGAATCTGGTGCGATCGCTACAGGAAATCAGCGCAGATCTTCTTTATGACCGAGATGATCATTTTGTGTACATTTTAAACCCGACTGACTTTGAGTTCCAGCTTCTTCTGGACAGAGTTCTGCTCAATCTTCTGTCTGTTTGTTAATCCTCTGGTAGATTTTTATCTCACACACATCCTTTGTTTGCTAACGCTAATACAAGAACAGTTTTGTTTTCCCCTGATGTCATTCCTGTAGAACATGTTTACAAAAGCACTGTGATTTTTGATAAAACTCGCATTAAGCCTCGACATTCTTCTCCTCAGCAAAACTTCTGCATTCAGACTTTCTTCCAAAATCTATTCAGATTCTTTTTCATCGACTCACGTGATCGGCTCCCCGCCTTCTTTATTCTGCAGCATGTTTTCTTTCGGCTGCCGAAGGTCCGAGCTCTCAGAACAACACCACACATCTGTAACTCCTTCTAGAACTCACATTAGATGAAATATAATGGGGTTGTGGTAGCTAGAATATAATGAGGGATGTGGTAGCTCAGTGGTTAAGGTTTTCGACTACTGATTGGAAGGTCATTGGTTCGAATCCTAGGTCCACCAAGTTGCCACTGCAGGGCCCCTGAGCAAGGCCCTTAACACTCGATTGCTCAGGTGTATAAACTAAAAAAAAAAATAAAAATGTAAGTCACTCTGGATAAGAGTGTCTGCTAAATGCTGTAAATGTAAATGTAAATAATGCAGGATGGATTCTGGAATCTGATTGGTCAGACCTGTATTATCTGTGACGGCATTATTTATGCTCTCTGCTAATCCGTTAGCAATATTAAACAAGGCAGTCTGTGACTCTGGTAATTGAGGTCATTTGCCTCACTATTAATGCAGTGTGTGCCTCAGTATCACTCCAGGTAGTTTGTGGTAGTTTGAGTCTCACGGTTAATAGAGGTGGCTTTTTGCCTCAGTGTTGATCCAACTTAACTGAGGCAGCTTGTGTCTCAGGGTTTCTTGAGGCAGTGTGTAATGTAGTGTTTGAGCTCATTGAGTCATCTGTTAATTGGTTAGTTGCTCAGACTTAAATTCAATTTGTGCCTCAGGGAAAAGTGAGGTAGTTTTCGACTTCATGCTTTTTGTGTCTCATTTTGTGACGGAGGTCATTTGTGACTTAGTGTAAAGTGAATTAGTTTGTGCCTCTGCAATGAACCGAGAAAGTTTTTGCCTCCAGGGTAATAGAGGTACAGTAACTAGTTTGTACCTTACTGTTAATGGAGGTGTTTTGTCTCTGTATTAATTGCTTTGTTCTCCAAATAATTAATGTCGCATGTGTGTTAACCGAGGCAGCTTTTAGCTCAGTAATATTTCCAGTTTGTGTCTCTGTGATAAGTGTGGTAGCATGTGTTAATTCTCCCAGGAGGAAATGTGGTGGCTCCTGATGCCCAGGAGCTTTGTGGTAATAACAGTGTGAGCTCAGTGTCGTTACACTGGTATGCATGTTCTCCCTGGACATAAATAAAAGCTTATTACAGCAACACTATACACTCTAATCTATTCATAAGATTTTTAATCTGTGGAAAAACTCTCTATAAATGTTAATTTATGTAGAATGTGGCTGTCATGTAGCCTTATAAACACTGGCCTGACTGACTAAAATCTGATTATGGTTAGTGTTGTGACCGATAAAACAACTGTGTCTGATGTGTTAATGTCTGAAACTACAGCCTTCAGTCAGTCAGTCAGTACGGATTAGATGCTAGAACTGTTTATTCCTGCTAGCTAACTAGATCGCAATAGACTCAAATTAGCAATAACAAATTCTCCTTGTATGAAACTTTCTACACAGAACTTTATTCTTATGTGCCACATAATGGTTTTAGGGAAGTCTGACTGCATTAACAAAGCTGTATAGATCGTTTTCCAGTCCCATGTGACCACGACCATCTCACAGAGATACCAGATGTACATATCGTCGCTGTCGGGCGGAATCCTCGTATCTCCAAAACCGTTATTTTTCAGGACATTAAAAAAAAACGCCGTACCTTATCTGTAGTGCACAGGGTTTAGTCCGTGTTGCAGTGGATTGTCTTGCGCTAAATTCCTGTCCTCAGATGAGCACCAGAACTAGCGGGGGTCAAGATTTTTTTTTCTTTGAGCCCAGTGTTTTGAAGACATTTACCTCAGAAGACGTGTTGATTTGTTGCGACTCTTCTTGAGGAGAAATATGCCGTGAAGCTCTCCCACGGAGTGAGGAAGAGGTGGACAGTTGAAGTGTCCAATGGAGTTATGAGATTTGCGCTCAAGCTATTTTCAAGACTTTAGATTGGTTAATAACTTGTAAAAATAACAGACCCACGTGGGGACTGACCAGTAGCATCGATATGTGAAAAAATATGAAATTTGGACCTACAAGGTTTCCGCCCGACAGCGACGATATATTCTGCTAGATCTCTTCACACTGACTGGTCTCGGCCTCCATGGTTCAATCTTTTTCGTCCAGCACATTCCACAGACACTCGACTGGATCGAAATCTGGAGAATTTATCAACTCGGGTCAAGTCAACGCCCTGCTGCTAACGTGTTCAGTGTAGGAGATTTGGGTGGTGTTCAGGAGGCAGCATGGTCACTCTGAAGCTCTAGAGCTACGCAGCTCCATACACAGCAACCTGTGATGCTCTGCCTGCACGTCGACCTTTAGAAATGTTCACATCCTGCCTAATGTATCAGAGCCACTGACTGCAGCCGCTGTAATGAGATCGTCGTTATTCATGTCACCTGGCAGTGGCTTTCATGCTATTACTGATCAGTGTCAACATTTATGGAAGGAGTCTCCAGTGTCAGAGCTTAGGAACAGCTGTAACTTACCATCTTTAACACAGGAGATTAATTTTATCAGGTATATCAGGTTTTTCTTCTATTATTAAATCAGGTGAGGGAATGATGTTGAACTCTAAATGGATAAAACTCAGGGGAATACATTTATAGGCAAATAAAAACTTTCCTTCACACACACCTTTAAGTGACGTGACATACGGCTAAGTACGGTGACCCGTACTCAGAATTTGTTCTCCGCATTTAACCCATCCAAAGTGTACACACACACAGCAGTGAACACACACACACATTGTGAACACACACCCGGAGCAGTGGGCAGCCATTTATGCTGCGGCGCCCGGGGAGCAGTTGGGGGGGTTCGGTGCCTTGCTCAAGGGCACCTCAATCGTGGTATTGCCGGCCTGAGACTCGAACCCACAACCTTAAGGTTAGGAGTCAGACTCTCTATCCATTAGGCCACGACTCCCCCCACACATCAATTCCCCACCACATTCACAGAAATGTCACTTTATACATGTGACTTTAGACATGTTAAAGTCTTATCTTTGCACTCGTGGCATCTTATTTGGTAAGATTCTCCCCCAGAAGTGCAATAAGATGAAAATGTAGTGCTGCAATACAAGCTGCTCTACACACAGGGGCGAGTTAAAGGTATCTCCAGCTCCCTGAAAGGATTCTGTGGATAATTCGGAGTGATTAACTTTAAATCTGTAAACTGAACCCAGCTCATTTTTAGCTGCTAGTATCACAGACGGGTCTCATAGCAACCAATAAAGAAAACCATTAGATCGGTCCAAAAACAGCTGGAAGTTAGAAGGGTTTTTTTTTTTTTTTTATAACCACACAGATGTGTGAATCACTACCTGAAAACACACTGCTGAGGAGACCGAGAGACGGAGCGAGAAACCCTGAGATTCATTACTCTACCTTCCCGTGTCTCAGTCGTGTGGGTCACCTCCGTCACACCGGGGGGAGGAGTTTGTACAGAGGAGTGTCAATCAACCTGAGGCTAGAACTATATAGCTAAAGTAACTGTAATATGTACAGTGTTATACTGAGAGCTTTCCATACAAGATAGCGTCCACAAAGCATTTTATATGTCAGTCTCGAGTAAATGAGTAAACTAGTTTATAAGACTCCGGTTCACACTGGACAAACAAGCAATTAATAAAATATTAAGGATTATTAGTGATGTTGCTCTGCTTACTCGACTAGCAAGTCACAAAGCAATATGATAACCGATGCCACAAATTCGGAAGAAGAAAAATGAAATTAAATTCAGGAAGGTTTGTAGCTGAGATTGCTGCCGTTTTGGAGCATATGTAATGTAGCTAGTTCTGTTAGCTTCCTTTGCTAATCCATCCTCAGAATGATGCTAAAATGAAGCCTGAGCATGTGCCATATATCACACCACTGACTCACTGATTAATTCTGAAAATCTGATAAGTGATGACACAAAGAGAGAGGGAGGGAGGGAGAGAGAGAGAGAGAGAGAGAGAGAGAGAGAGAGAGAGAGAGAGAGAGAGAGAGAGAGAGAGAGACAGAGAGAGAGAGAGAGAGAGAGAGACACAGAGAGACAGAGAGAAAGAGAGAGAGAGAGAGAGAGAGAGACAGAGAGAGAGAGAGAGAGAGAGAGAGAGAGAGAGAGAGAGAGAGAGAGAGAGAGAGAGACAGATAGAACGACAGAGAGATAGAGAGAAAGAGACAAAGAGAGAGAGAGACAGACAGACAGAAGGAGAGAGAGACAGTCAGAGAGAACGAGAGAGAAAGAGAGACAGAGAGAAAGAGAGAGAGACAGAGAGGAAGAGAGAGAGAGACAGACAGAGAGACAAAGAAAGCGAGAGAGAGAGAGAGACAGACAGACAGAGAGACAGAGAGAACGAGAGAGAGAGACAGAGAGATAGAGAGAACAAGAGAGAGAGAGAGAGAGAGAGAGAGAGAGACAGACAGACAGAGAGATAGAGAGAACGAGAGAGAGAGAGAGAGAGAGAGAGAGAGAGAGAGAGAGAGAGAGAGAAGGAGAGACAGTCAGAGAGAGAGAGAGGGAGAGAGACAGACAGACAGAGACAAAGAGACAGACTGAGGGGGGGGCAGAAAGATTTATTTTATTGCGTTTTTATTATTTCTTCCTCCCTCACTGAGCTTTCTTGTATCTGTCACATTAAACACCGTCTCTCTTTAGTCGAGTCGATGCTTAGAGACATGGAGCATGAAAACTAAACCAGATGTAAACCACAGCGTTCATCTGAGACGTCCAACACCAGCAAACCTCTGGAGAGGAAACTCTACAGAGTGACACCAGAGTAAATGGAGTGAAAAAGGAAAACATTGTTGAGTTCAGTAAAAAGAGAAGAATGGAGCAGTGAGGAGATTAAAGCAAAGTGTTCAGTACTAATGTACGTTACTCCGGTCCACCTTTAAAGGTGCTGCAGTCTTTAAACACAAAGTGTTCAGACTAGAAGAATATCTGAGGCACCAAACTACACCAGCTGAACTTCAGCTCCTCCACTGAGGGACTCAAGACACGTGTTCTGTTTCTATAAACACATTAGAATGGGACCTGAGATCTGTTAATGAATCAGTGTCAGGACTAACTGCTGAATCACTGGTTACTAACAGTACAGTCAGGACTCATTATCTAGTGCTCTAAAGCTGAAGGCTGAATCAACACAACATCACCACATCAACACCACCACATCAACACCACATCAACACAACACCACCACATCAACACCACATCAACACCACCACATCAACACCACATCAACACCACATCAACACCACATCAACACCACATCAACACCACCACATCAACACCAACACAACACCACCACATCAACACCACATCAACACCACATCAACACCACATCAACACCACCACATCAACACCACATCAACACCACATCAACACCACATCAACACCACATCAACACCACCACATCAACACCAACACAACACCACCACATCAACACCACATCAACACCACCACATCAACACCACATCAACACCACCACATCAACACCACATCAACACCACATCAACACCACCACATCAACACCACATCAACACAACACCACCACATCAACACCACATCAACACCAACACATCAACACCAACACAACACCACCACATCAACACCACATCAACACCACCACATCAACACCACATCAACACCACATCAACACCACCACCACAACACCACCACAACACCACCACCACATCAACACCAACACAACACCACCACATCAACACCAACACAACACCACCACCACATCAACACCAACACAACACCAACACAACACCACCACATCAACACCAACACAACACCACCACATCAACACCACATCAACACCACATCAACACCACCACCACAACACCACCACCACATCAACACCACCACAACACCACCACATGAACACCACAACACCACCATCACAACACCACCACATGAACACCACAACACCATCACCACATCAACATCACAACACCACCACATCAACACCACCACCACATCAACATCACATCACTACATCAACACCACCACATCAACACCACCACAACACCACCACATCAACACAACACCACAACACCACCACCACATCAACACCACAACACCACCACCACATGAACACCACAACACCACCACCACAACACCACCACATGAACACCACAACACCATCACCACATCAACATCACAACACCACCACCACATCAACACCACCACCACATCAACATCACATCACTACATCAACACCCCCACATCAACACCACCACATGAACACCACAACACCAACACCACAACACCACCACCACACCACCACATGAACACCACAACACCATCACCACATCAACATCACAACACCACCACCACATGAACACCACCACCACATCAACATCACATCACTACATCAACACCACCACATCAACACCACAACACCACCACATCAACACCACCACAACACCAGCACATCAACACCACCACAACACCAGCACATCAACACCACCACAACAACAATAACACCACAACAATACAACACTACTACCACAACACCACATCAACATTAACACCACCACCACATCAACACCACCACAACACCACCACCGCAACAACACCACAACACCACCACAACAACAATAACACCACAACAATACAACACTACTACCCCAACACCACATCATCAAAACCACATCAACATTAACACCACAGCAACAACACCACATCAACATCACATCACCACAACATCAACACCACCACATCAACACTACAACAACAACAACACTACAACATCAAAAAGTTCTGGAGTGACTATGAACTGCAACATAACTAACTGAGGTTCACTGGGGCAGAAATCACACTGCCCCGTGCTCACGACTGGGAGCAACAAAGAGGGCAATTAATGACAAGGTTATAATATAGATCAATAAAATAAACATAATTGATTGTTATTAGCAAATAAAGAGAAAAGAAGAAGCAAAGAGAAAGAAAGAATAAAATAATGTTCAGTTTTTTTCCTGAAATTAATTCAGTCATTAGTGTGAATGTGTTCAGTAACAAGCTCAGAGCTGCTAAAAGACAGAATGGGTTTTATGACCTACTAATGACCTTCAACTGTCAGGAATAGGACCTGGATTGTGTAATGAGGATGTGTGTGTGTGTGTGTGTGTGTGTGTGTGTGTGTGTGTGTGTGTGTGTGTGTGTGTGTGTGTGCGTGAGGAGAGAGAGAGAGAGAGAGAGAGAGAGAGAGGGAGCGAGATAGAGCGAGAGAGAGAGTGAGTTGGATGCAAGGAAGAGTTTGAAGTATGTGTGGACATGAGAGTTAGTGGGTCAGATATTCACATGCTCCAGGCTCTGTGTGTGTGTGTGTGTGTGTGTGTGTGTGTGTGTGTGTGTGTGTGTGTGTGTGTGTGTGTGTGTGTGTGTGTGCCCAGTCACAAAGCTTTGAACAGTAGCTAAAAATACAACCAGCATCGTCTCGCTTCATTGTTAATGCACATGAGCAGCCAAATCAATCACTCTGAGTCGTTCACTGCATGCTAAACAGCTTAAAGCACGCACACACACACACAAACACACACACACACACACACACACACACACACACACACACACACACTTCTCTCTTCCATGCAAGAGCAAAGTGCATTCTCTCAACACAAGCTGCAGTCTTACATGTTAAATCCTTAAAACCTTTTTAAAAAGTTAAACATTGTAAATGGCTGATTTTATCCCCTGAACTCATCTCACAGTAAACACACCATGAGAGTGTGAGAGTCTCAATGCTTTCGGATGCTCCATTCTGATTGGGCAGATTGTTTCGACTCATTTTGTCGATTCAACAGCAGCCAAAACGTTAAAAAAAAAAAGTACCAAGAACAACCAGGTGAAACCAGTTAGTTAATAGCTTTCTATTCTCCTCTCACATGTCCAGTCCCTCGTGAACATCCTGGATGATATCAGGTGAAGGATTCACAGGACTTTTGAGACCGCAGCATCCTTCGTGAGACTCCCACCATCACACCACACCAAGAGGAGAGTCTGACAGAGGAGTCTGTTCATGACCAGTAACAACTAGTGTGATCCAAACAACATGATTATTCTCCTCAGATCCTGCTCACCTCATCTGGAACAACAATCATGTTCCACGATTCTCATTCTACATGCCCTGTGAGTTCACCTCAATCATCACCGCTGTCAGTCTACATCCCTCCACAAGCAAACAGCTTCATCCTCAAAAGGCTAAAGAGGTTACAGCAGAACTCCCGGAGGCTGACTTCAACCAAGCTAACCTCACTCTGGTCATGCCTTATTTCATTTAAGCACCATGGTACCAGAGACGGAAACACACCGGATCACGGTTACACACAGAATAAGGAGAGATACACATCAGGTTCTGTCCCAGCATTTAGTCGATCAGACACACGACATCGTTAAAAGAAGTCAAATGCTGGACAAACCGATCAGAAGCCAGTCAGAGACGTTCTGGCTGATGGTCCATGGATTCTACATCATCACGCTAGCTCAAAATCTTTCCAAACCAGAGAACTTGGATCTCTCTCGATGTCTGTCACTCTCACATTCTTTCTTCAACAGTTAAACCACAGAGCTGCTGAGTTCTGGACTCTGATTGGTCAGAAGGTGTTGAATAATTCTCCAGACCTGCAGTTTTGACTGTAGTGCAGATATATTTATCTAATTGTTTCTATAGCAACGGCTCGTTCACAGCGGACACTCCAACATAAACAGATTTAAAACCATGCGGATGTGGTACGGTGAGGTTCATGTCACAGATTTGGAAGGAGACTCTATAAGATCCGATGTAACGCTGGAAAATCTACACTTTCTGGTTTCTCCGGAACATGGCGGTACTGGGAGCTGCTAATATTCTAGCTAGCACGCTAGGCTATTCATTTAACTGTTTGGTAGAGGCAAAAAAAATCTGGTTGTGCATTCAGATCCATCTTCAGATGAACAACACAACAAAAGCAAACAAACAAAATAACACCAATGTGGCCTATAATTATCCTGATTTATCCTTTAATCTCAAATTGTGGGTAAAACAAAAGCTGCTCATTTTATAACATCACAGCTGGAAAATATTGTTTTACACACCGTCTGTCTAAACCAGTGTAAAGTTAGAGAAAGCCCAGAGGACTGAGACGTCCTCACGGCAAAAATCCTGCAGCATCTGCAGAACGAGCCGAGCGTCACTCAATAAGCAGATCGGGGAAAAACGCTAACACAGAGCTAAAGAGTCGATCCTCAAACCAGCAACCGAGAGCCGTCTAAAAATAGCTGCGCTTTGATGATGCAGCCGGGAATTATGGGAGATTTTTAACTCCCCTCCCTTTCTCATTCAGTGCATCGCATCTGGGGAAGAAAGAGAGAAAGAGGAAGAGAGAGAGAGACAGAGAGAGACAGAGAGAGAGAGACAGAGAGAGAGAGACAGAGAGAGAGAGACAGAGAGAGACAGAGAGACAGAGAGAGAGAGACAGAGAGAGACAGAGAGAGAGAGAGAGACAGAGAGAGAGAGAGAGAGAGAGAGAGAGAGAGAGAGAGAGAGAGAGAGAGAGAGAGAGAGAGAGAGAGAGAGAGAGAGAGAGAGAGAGAGACAGAGAGAGACAGAGAGAGAGAGAGAGAGAGAGAGAGACAGAGAGAGAGAGAGAGAGAGAGAGAGAGAGAGAGAGAGAGACAGAGAGAGACAGAGACAGAGAGAGAGAGAGAGAGAGAGAGAGAGAGAGAGAGAGAGACAGAGAGAGAGAGACAGAGAGAGAGAGACAGAGAGAGAGAGAGAGAGAGAGAGAGACAGAGAGAGAGAGAGAGAGAGAGAGAGAGACAGAGACAGAGAGAGAGAGAGAGAGAGAGAGAGAGAGACAGAGACAGAGAGAGAGAGAGAGAGAGAGAGAGAGAGAGAGAGAGAGAGAGAGAGAGAGAGAGAGAGAGAGAGAGAGATTTACCAAAAAGACATTTTGTTCTGTTTTTGCAGACACACACAGCTGAGACAAACCCCATCTTCATGGTTCACACTGATGTAAACACCATCATTCAGAGTTTGCACTCACAGTGCTAGAACAATTTATATACACACACACACACAAACTCACACACATACTCACTCACTCACACACACACACACACACACACACACACACACACTCACACACACTCTCACTCACACACACACTAACTCACACACACTAACTCACTCTCACACACACTCACACACTCACTCACACACTTACGCACACACTCACACTCAGACACACACACACTCACGCACACACTCACGCACACACACTCACACACCCTCTCACTCACACACACTCTCACTCACACACACACTAACTCACACACTAACTCACTCTCACACACACACTCACACACTCACTCACACACACACTCACGCACACACTCACGCACACACTCACACTCACACACCCTCTCACTCACACACACACTCACTCTCTCACTCACACACTCACACACCCTCTCACTCACACAGACACTCACAAACACACTCACTCTCACACTCACACTCACTCACAAACACACTCACTCTCACACTCACACTCACTCACACACACACACTCACACACTCACTCACACACTCACACAGACACTCACACACACTCATTCTCACACTCACTCACACACTCACTCACACACTCACTCACACACTCACACAGACACTCACACACACTCATTCTCACACTCACTCACACACACTCACTCTCACACTCACACAGACACTCACACACACTCACTCTCACACTCACACACTCACTCTCACACTCACACACTCACACTCACTCACACAGACACTCACACACTCACACACACAGGGTTTACTCAATCACTGAACCCTCAGAAATATTTTTATCCACAAACTTTCCCAAGAAACTACATTGTGATTTAAATGAACTTTCAGCAGTTTTTTGTGTTTTTTCCTTACACACTCATTACATTTACACTTTCTTGAAGCCTATTTAACACTTTCTAACATCTGTCACTTTAACATGACGCATCAGAGGAATAAAAGACAGAGAAAGGAGCTACTACTGTTTTCAGTCAGCTTTGTGAAGCAGAGTAGACAGGAGGCGTGGCCTAATGCCTGGAGGTGGAGCTTGTACTTTAGAAGAGATCAAGTTACAATGATTTATGTGAAGTTGCTTAAAACCATAGAACAGCTTGCGATCGAAGTGATTTATTCTTCTTAAACTACAATGGTTTTTTTCTTTCATTAAAAAAGGGGATGCGATTTATCTGCTTGTAGCTCCATTTAACACCTGAGCAAACTAATGTTGATGTTATCACAGCATTCGCACCGTCGTCCCTTCACCAGCCTCTTCGATTCAATACTTGGCTGTAGGACTGAATCTGATACCACACGATACTCTGTGTTGGATTTTGTATCCTCTGATGGACATGTGACCAGCTTTCAGAGTCTGGATCAGGAGGAGTGTTTATTTATGAACAGTGATGCTGTAGAGCAGGAATCAATCATCAGAGTTCAGGGTAATTAACCTTGTTAACCAATTCAATCATGACTGGTTTAAAATGGACACATCGATCAAAGCGTCTGATTGTTAAACTCTGATGTCAGTTTCAGCTCATACTGTGAAGGAAACACAGGAAGCGTGTAAATTATGCCTCCAATCATTTCACTGCATCACTGAAATATAACAGTTACGGCCGGATCGTACCGCAGTCTTCGTACGTACTGAAGACTGGACGTCTCTGAGGTCTCACAGCTCGATCCTTACAGGGTTCAACATATGAAGCACTGCTCAGACTGAGACTTCACTACGAGACCTGAACTGCTAACATGAAGTGTGACTGCAGCTTCACGGTCTCACAAAGAGAGAGGAAGAGAGAGGAAGAGACAGATGGAGGAAAGGGAATGAGAGAGAGAGAGAGAGAGAGAGAGAGAGAGAGAGAGGAAGGACAGTGCTGAAGTAGGCCAGAGCGCAAGGGAGTGCCGTCTGTCCCAGATCAGCCGTTTACCTCCGGCAAAATGATGGAACGAGGGAATATGAGAGAGAGAGAGTGAGAGAGAGAGAAAGAGAGAGAGAGAGAGAGAGAGAGAGAGAGAGAGGAAAAAAAGGAGAACATAAGAAAAAAAAGAAGCGTGAGAGAAAATTGAGAGAAAAAAAGGAAAGGGGGATGTTTAAATGAGAGGAATAAATTCGAAAAGCTTAAATCGTTCCCTCAAGAGCCAACACAGCAATGTTAAAGGAGAGAGAAACATTACTTCATTGTCCGTGTACTGACAGAGAAGAAAGAACAAAGAGGGGCAAGAGACATATACACTGTGTCAGAGAGAGAGAGAGAGAGAGAGAGAGAGAGAGAGAGAGAGAGAGAGAGAGAGAGAGAGAGAAGAACTACATAGTGAAGTGCGCTTTGTTCCTATCGATCCCTTCTGTGTAGTTGGAATTCAGATTCTTCATAGGTAATGTTATTAAGTCTCTGCTAATAAACACACACACACACACACACACAAACACACACACACACACAGAGCCATAATGAAGAACAGCTACATCACTGATGCAGTACTAAAGCCTGAGAAAAGCACATAACTAGACCAGATCATGATTGGAAGCTTCCAAGGTGAAGTGTCCTTGGTAAAGTGCCCTTAGTGAAGTGCCCTTGGTGAAGCTTCCATGGTGAAGTCCACTCATCCATTATTACCAAGAGTTCTGAGTGACACTCGATAGCACTTGTGAGTGACTCACCATCACAGCGTATAAAGCAGCACCTGGAGCTCTTTTCAGTCACCTCACTATCCAACTTCCTGTTTCATCTTTATAACATTCATTTTCACAGTTTACCCCATTGGTCTGCGAAGCTAATGTTGCCAACAAGTAATGGAAGTGTATAGCGTCTAGTTTAGCACGGTGTGTGTTCCATGTTCCATGTACATTACAGACCAAGTTACAGAAATTGTGTGGTTCTGGCTAGTAAAATAAAATAAAATAAAAAAGTCATGTAACATTCATAGCTATAATAATTTTACATGATTAACAAATCATTCTAAAACTGCAGAGTATTATGGTGATTTACACATGCATTGTGAACAATATGCTAATCTGGTAGCTATAAGCTTCCATTACTTGTTAGCAACATTAACATTCAGTCAGATTAATCAAACTAGTAAATAAACGTGCTGCTGCTGAATTTGTACAAACTACAGAAAAAGTGATTTTGTATTTTTTTAGCTGTATTTGTGTGAGTAAAATCGTTCAGCGTGGTTATAAAGCGGCGAGACCGCACGCTGATGAGGATGTTATCTGGTGTAGAGTGAATAAGTCTGAATAATGTGCAGATACGTCACCGGTCACAATGTCTGCAGGCAACACCAATTCTTTAGCAGAGACGTGGAACTCTGTGTCACTTTTACTTATTGTGATCGAAAATCTCCTGAAATCTCTTTAGGGCTACACAAAATGACATTTAACACATCTGTTAAGTGCCCACATCTGAACAAAAAGCATAACTGTCCTCCACATCTGGGGTAGTGTAACTGAGTCGGTTATTAAACCACCCGAAGACGAGACTTCACTGAGAATGACAGACATGCTGCCTTCACTGACACAGAGGCCACGCCTCCTTCTCTGTGCCTGATGGACACAGAGGCCACGCCTCCTTCTCTGTGCCTGATGGACACAGAGGCCACGCCTCCTTCCCTGTGCCTGAAGGACACAGAGGCCATGCTTCCTTCCCTGTGCCTGACGGACAAAGAGGCCACGCCTCCTTCCCTGTGCCTGACGGACAAAGAGGCCACGCCTCCTTCCCTGTACCTGACAGACACAGAGGCCACGCCTCCTTCCTTGTGCCTGACAGACACAGAGGCCACACCTCCTTCCCAGTGCCTGACGGACAAAGAGGCCACGCCTCCTTCCCTGTGACTCCTTCAAAGAGATGAACAGACACAAAAGCCACATCTCTTTGAGACAGATAGAAACAGAGGCCACGCCCCCTTCACTGAGACTGACTAGAATTAGGAGTCACACCTCCTTCATCAAGATTGACTAGAACAGACACCACACCTCCTTCTATGAGACTGAGAAAGACAGACAAAAGCAGACAGAAGGGGCAGACACACAGAGACTGACAGACAAAGATCTAAGCAGATAAGACAGACAGACAGACAGACAGACAGACAGACTGCAGGCTGGGAAGCAATAAAAACAATAAAGAAAATAAAAATAACTTTAGCCTGGAGTTTTTCTTGCTCTGAGTTGCGCTTATTTTTCTCTCTTACGCTTTGAGAAGATTTAACACGGCTGAGAGGATTTTCTTTTCTCATTTTTACATCAAGAACATGGACACATCGTTTGAAGTATAAAGAGAGCTGCAAGACACACACGTGCACGCACACACACACACGCACACACACACACACACACTCGGGATGTATTTACACGTTCGGCACACCGAGGCTATTTTGAGGGGTCATAAGGACTGATCCTCTCTCTCACCTTCAGTAAGTGCTTGTGTCCTGCTCAGGGTTGTAGAGGATCTGGAGTTGCTTGGACGTGTTCACCTTTCATACGTCACCTAAACTGTTAGAGAAAATTGTTTCCATGATTTAAGACTGGAAATGAGGAACACCACATATGACCTGGGCTACAGTAATGTGCTGAAACCCAAACCTGGAGCGGTATCAGACTCCAACTGTATATACTGTACATGCATGTGGTGAGAATCTTATTAATCTTATAAGGGCTCTTCTGAGGGAACACTAAAGTGTTAAGATACACTAATGTGTTAAGATACACTAAAGTGTTAAGATACACTAAAGTGTAAAGTGTCAACTATCTGTTAAGATCGTAATACGATTTTAAAGATCGTCATCGTGGGAAACTGTTAAAGCTTCAATTTAGAAGCCTTTTTCTGTCAGAAAAAGTTTAAAGTAAAAGTTTTAATTATCCAAATCCTTAAAAAACATTTGTTTCTAAGAGGGATTTAAAATATTCTGAAAACAGACAAAGCAAGTGAGAGAAAAGAGGACAAAGAAAAACACCACACGGCTCGTCACCCTCGAAGTGACACCCTTCTCCTGGTTTTCTCTGACGGCTCACACTCGTGTGTAATTACCGGCGGCCGATGCAGTGACCTGCAGCATTCGCTCTGTTGGCTGCGCTTCCAGTGCAGGAGATATTATTGTGTAGACACAAAAGATTGCTGAGATTAAACTTGGGTGATGATGGAGAGGGGAAAAAAACTCCCATCCTGAAGCAACACACCCACACTGATCTAAAGAAGCACACATTACCAGAGCGCTACACACAGACACACACACACACACTCACGCACCCACACTCACACACCCACACTAACTCAAACCCACACACACCCACACTCACTCACACGCACACTCGCACACACCCATACCCTCACCCTCACACACACCCACAAACCCTCACCCACCCACACACAATCCCCCTCACACACACACACACACACACAATCACCCTCACACACATACCCACACTCACTCACACGCACACTCGCACACACCCATACCCTCACCCTCACACACATCCACAAACCCTCACCCACCCACACACAATCCCCCTCACACACACACACACACACACAATCACCCTCACACACACTCACACACATACCCACACTCACACACACACCCTCACACTCACACAAACCCACACTCACTCACACCCACATACCCACACACTCACACACACCCACACTCACACACACTCACTCAAACCCACACTCACTCACACCCACACACACGCACGAACACACACCCACACTCACTCACCCTCACACACACTCACACACACACTCACACACACCCTCACCATCAGGTTTGGTGGGCGTGGCACTAGAGGACACTCTGAAGAAGCTCTGCTAGTTTTAAACTTAATCTTTGACAAAAGATAAACCAATCTTTTCTGATTTTTTAGATGAAGGTCTCCAAATACTTTGTTCACACTTGCAAGTGACAAGTGACATTTGTACTGAGATTTTCCCAATTATGAGCAAATTACCTTTCACACAGAAGATCTCTCCAATCAGAACCGTTCGGTGCATGCAGTCCAACACTTCCTCAGCAACGCACTCACAACTTTAGTTCTTACCAACAATCAGTTCCCTCTTACAGCACCATGCTCAGAAGTGGAGGACAAACCCATTACTGTGGATGCATATCTTTTCACATAAACCTCTATAGTTCATTTTATTTCTCATTAGAACTAAAAATGTGCTGGACAGACCACACCCACAAGCTACAACAGTAGCAGATTCTACACAACAATGAAAGACAAACTACACGTGACTTGAGAAACGTTTCAAAGGGCTAGACTCTTCAATATTCTAGGTCTTCTAACATGATGTAAAAGTTGTCCTACCCTAATTCTTAAAGCTTCCCCCAACACATATCACAGACCATCTACAGCAGACCGTCTACAAAGTTTCCTGTTTATGACACGATTCAAGCCCAACAGCTTGAAGTAACACACTGCATATTTGTTTCATAATCTCAATGATATGATAAAGTTGTCTCTGAAAGGTCACATCAGGACAAATGCAGTCTGATTTAATTGCTTTCTCATCAGGGTCCAAAGAGCAAATAATCTGACAGGAATAAAGCAAGACACAGTGACTGGGATTAGTGTCAAATTTGTCCAAGGATCTCGATAGGGGTGTGTTATAATATAACTGGAGCAAATAAACAAGCATCTCTGGTCCAATACAGTATAACCTCACACTTTGTATCTATGCATAGAAGAAGGCTTCAGTGCCTGTACGTGACAATGAAAGAGGAGTACAAGTAAAGGAGGTGTGGCCTCTGTGTCTTAATGTCAGCTAAGGAGGTGTGGCCTCAGTGTGTGATAGTCCCAATGAAGAAGGGGTGACCTTAGTTCAATTCAATTCACTCTCTCTCATTTTCTACTGCTTATCCGAACTACCTCGGGTCACGGGGAGCCTGTGCCTATCTCAGGTGTCATCCGGCATCAAGGCAGGATACACCCTGGACGGAGTGCCAACCCATCACAGGGCACACACACACACACACACACACACACACACACACTCTCATTCACTCACACAATCACACGCTACGGACAATTTTCCAGAGATGCCAATCAACCTACCATGCATGTCTTTGGACCGGGGGAGGAAACCGGAGTATCCGGAGGAAACCCCCGAGGGGTGAACATGCAAACGGGGAGAACATGCAAACTCCACACACACAAGGTGGAGGCGGGAATCGAACCCCCAACCCTGGAGGTGTGAGGCGAACGTGCTAACCACTAAGCCACCGTGACCCCTCAATTCAATTCAATTCTAGTTTATTTGTTTAGCGCTTTTTACAGTTGACATCGTCTCAAAGCAGCTTTAAAGAACATAAACATAGAACAAAAGGTTATTATAAAGAATAATATAAAGATTAATATAATACAAAATTCAAGATTAATATTAGATATATTCAAATGTGTTTGTATTTATCCCCAATGAGCAAGTCTGAGGTGACTCAGGTGACTGTGGGGAGGAAAAACTCCCTTAGATGGTAAAGGAAGGAACCTTGAGAGGAACCAGACTCAAAGGGGAACCTCATCCTCATCTGGGTGACACTGGGGGTGTGATTATAAATATACAGTCTGATAAATGTTGTATTGATGCAAAAGACCACATGGAGTTCACATCTTCTCTTTAGTATAGCAGAGTCCAACTGGAGCTGGTAGATCTGTAGATGTCTCAGGATTCTCAGAGTCATCCACATCTCTGTGGAGGTCCAAAATCTTCATCGCACGGAAGACGATCAGAGCTGGTACAGTTTCTGGATTCCTCGGGATGGGTAGAAAGAGAGAAGCAGTGGAGAAGGATTAACATATCTGCTGTTCAGAATATTTGCAAGTCTGATGTAATAGTGCACAATATTATGGGATGTATTATGTGTACGCCTGACTAAAGAGATGAGTTTTTAATCTACATTTAAACTGGGAAAGTGTGTCTGAGCCCCGAACACTATCAGGAAGACTATTCCAGAGTTTGGGAGCTAAATAAGAAAACGCTCTACCACCTTTAGTAGACTTAGATATTCTTGGAACTACCAGAAGTTCTGAATTTTTTTATCTGGTTTTGATGAGATATATAACTGTGTATTGTCAGCATAGCAGTGGAAACTAATCCCATGCCTTCTAATGATGTTCCCTAATGGAAGCATGTATCTCGAGAAAAGCAGAGGTCCTAGAACTGATCCTTGAGGGACCCCATAATTAACTGGCAATAAACTGGAGGATTCACCATTTAATTCTACAAAATGGTATCGATCAGACAGGTAGGATCTAAACCAACTTAAAGCCTGTCCATGAATACCTGTGTAATTTTGTAAGTGATCTAGGAGAATGTTGTGATCTATAGTGTCGAATGCAGCACTAAGGTCAAGTAGAACTAATAGTGACATACAGTCTTGGTCCGAAGCTAAGAACAGGTCATTTGTAACTTTAACAAGTGCAGTTTCTGTGCTATGATGGGGTCTGAAACCTGACTGAAACTCTTCAAAGATATTGTTCTCCTGTAAGAAGGAGCTCAGTTGAACAGACAAAACCTTTTCTAGTATTTTAGACATAAACAGAAGATGTGAAATAGGTCTGTAATTTGATAGTTCATTAGGATCTAAATTCTGTTTCTTAATGAGGGGCTTAATAACTGCCAACTTGAAGTATTTAGGGACGTAACCTAAAGATAGTGAAGAGTTAATGATATAAAGAAGAGGCTCACCAGCGTTATGTAACACTTCTTTCAGTAATTTATTTGGAATAGTGAACAATTTGTTGATTTAGCTGTAGTAATAAGCCTGTTAGTCCCAATGTAGGAGGTGTGTCCTCAGTGCCTGTTAGTGCCAATGTAGGAGGTGTGGCCTCAGTGCCAGTTAGTCCCAATGAAGAAGGTGTGGCCTCAGTGCCTGTTAGTGCCAATGTAGGAGGTGTGGCCTCAGTGCCAGTTAGTCCCAATGAAGAAGGTGTGGCCTCAGTGCCTGTTAGTGCCAATGTAGGGGGTGTGGCCTCAGTGACAGTTAGTCCCAATGAAAAATGTGTGGCCTCAGTGCCAGTTAGTGCAGATGCAGGAGGTGTGGCCTCAGTGCTAGTTAGTCCCAATATAGGATGTGTGGCCTCTATTCCTGTCAATCCCTATGCAGAAGGTGTGGCCTCAATGCCAGTCACTCCTCCAGTAGGTGTGGACTCTGTACTTTTCAGTACCACTGAAGGAGGTGTGGTCTCAGTACCTGTTAGTCTCAATTCAGGAGGTGTGGTTTCAATGCCTGTCACTCCCCTGAAGGAGGTGTGGCTTCTGTTCCTGTCAATCTCACCAAAGCTTAGTTTTTGTGCCTGTTATTCCAAGTGGAGGAGAATACATTTTTAATCATCCCTATGGTTAAATGATGGAAGCTCAATAGTTAACTTTGTGTTAGTGACCAAAATATTGTAAAACTGTTGTTCTCTTAAGCAATAGAGCGCAGCTTTGTGTTTGTACTGCTCGTATTTCTATATTGTCATACTAACCGATACACATAAATATGCTCAGTTTAAGCATCATGTGAGTCTGCAAATGAAATTGGATCTAATTGGCTTCAAATGTGGAAATGGATAAACTTTCCTTAAAGCAAACCTTTCTCCTAAAAAGACCAAGAATTCAAACAGGAACTTGATTATAGAGGAACATCAATATACACATATATAACTGTGCAGGTTTTAGTGAAAAGAAGTGGGTGGGCTCTGTAAAGACCGGTTCAAGCAGTTTTATGGTTCAGGGACTGACAAAAGTGACAAAAGTTTGGCTGGAGAAAAACCAGCACCAGCCTGCAGTACCACAGATGATCACTCCTGAAACAAGAACCTCAACATGTGCAAGGGGAATATATAAAAAGAAGAAAATCCTCGAAGCACACATATATACTGTTACATCAAGATTTATACTCTGTATCTACTGAATGACATAAAGCCAGTTGGAAAAATTCTCCAAGTTCTCACAAAACTATAGATCCAAACTTTACAAAACAAATCTTACTTCAATAAGAAACCTAACTGAATTCGAAGGTTTGAGCAACGTAATTCAATTTCATTTTATTTCATACATACGAAATGGTAAAGAAAGGATATTACGCTCAGGAAAACCCTTACCTTGCCCTTTTCAATGGTTGGGTCTTCAACCAGTCACAAGTTTGTGAGTGTATAATTTAAATAGCTTAGCATCAGAGAGAGAGAGAAAACCAGCTCGGCATAACATTGGAGAGCAGAACTTGGTGGGTGTTAATAAGCAAGCGAGTCTTCATGCATGCCAATGTGTGTGAGTGGGTGTGTTACCAAGAGTGACAGAAGCCTGAACATCACCACACCGTTCTATCAGAGCTCTCACTTCATCACTGACATACTGAGCAGGTCATTTTCACAGATAATTCATTTTGATTTCTTCCTCATCCTCCTCTTTCTGCACAAACTGGCTCCAACCAGTGATTTAAGTGCAATTCAAACAGGGACACAGTTTGTGTTCCTCAAACGTTGTTGCTGAAGCACAACTCCACCAACATTCGACTATCTATTCCTTCTCCCATGCAGTCCAGTACGGTAAATGCAGTCCACATGTGTGGACCTGCTCTGCTCTGCAGAAACACCACAAGGAGGAACTTCTGGTCAAAATCTACCAATCAGGTTCACACAAATTCGTACTTGCATGGAGGAGAAGAGAAATTGCTCAAGATTTTGCATCAACCCCACCTTCTGAGCAAAGAGCTTTTCCAGCCTTCTACGCATTTTTTGTGAGAAAAGCAGGCTTACTTACTGTCTTCCGATGGTTGTCTTCTTTGGTTGTCTGTGTGTGCAGATCCCTCAAGATTTAATGAGACAACAAATCCAGCAGCAGCAGCAGCAGCACAGAGAAAAAGAGAGAAATAAACGAAGGATGGAGATCAAAGAAAAATGGGGAGGTAAAAAAGAAATGGATAAAAGAAATAACAGTGACAGTAACTGAATCTCTGGAAATCACATCGTAGAGTGAGGAAAGGGATGGCTGGGAGAGACAGGAGAAATGGGAGGGATATCCACGGCGTTCTAGCGGACTGGAAGCGCTATAGTAACACTTCTGACAATCCTTCTCTCCCCCCTCTCCCTCTCTCTCGTTCCCCCTCCCTCTCTCTCAGTCGTTCAAACAGCCCTGATCTCTCCGTCTCTTTCAGCTGGTTGGTTGCTTTCTCTCCTCTCTCCTCTTGTATGCTCTGTCCCTCCCCCCCATTTTCCTTCCTTCCTTCTTTCCCTCCCTCATTCTCTCTCTATCCCTCCATCTCTTTCTCTCGCTCACTGTCTCTTCCACAATTCCATGATGTCTTTGGAGTTTCAGCTTCTCAGATAAAACTGAGATTCAGAGAGCGATACGAGGACAAGACATCACAGTATCAGCTGTGCTGCATGCATACAATGCGTTTGCAAAATTCATCACAAAAGAGCTGCTAACGTACGCCCACTGCGATGCAGCGTGAAGATACAAGGCAAGATCTGCAGACAAAGGCAACCTGAGGATGAGGATGAACCAGATAAAGACATAGAAAGGCATGAAAAAGAATGCGTTTGTGATCATCCAATTAAAGGTTTTCAAATATAGGAATTCATTAAAGGAACTAAAAAGGTTATGCTACGTTACACTAAGCATGCTAACTCTGCTACCACTCTAACTTTTTGTACAAATTAGGTCATAAAGACAGATGACAGAGATTATTAGACATTTAGAAGAGTCAGACAAATAGAAAGAAGAAGTTTGGTTTATTCCATCTCCCAAACAGCATTCCTAAGGTCAGACAGGCTCTTTGGAAAGATGGGATAACAAGGAAATTGGGGGTTATCAGATCGCCCACCTCTGCAGCAAATAGCCAGTAGTGGTGAATGAAGTGGGTGGGAAATGACATGAGCTATTACAATGGTTTGACATTTTCCATTAAAGGGGTGGCCACACCATTTTTTGGTGTACTCAACACTACCCTGAGACTTGGATTTACAGAATCCAGCAGACGAAGTTATCCAAAGCAACATACAGAAGTGCTTTGTAGCCTGCTTCCAAAAATTAGAAAATGAAATATAAATGAGTGTGAGTTCATTTTATCACCTGGGTGCCAGTAGGGAAAAGAGGTGGTTGAGTCAAGCCATGCTACTGCCTCAACTGCCACATGGTTCAGAGCAAAGTAAGAAGAACCTTCAGGATGGTGGGGGTCCATTTTTGACTGTATGCAAGATCAGCGAACTGAATTCAATTCAGTTTGTGTAGCACTTAAAAACGTGTATTGTCTTTTGGCAATGAAGCAGCTTTAAATGAACTCAGATATAAAATATAAATTAGCATCTCGAACTAATAAACAAGCTGGAGGGAGAACAGAAGGGGGACCGAGCACTGAGCCTTGAGGAACACCAATGGAGAGAGATTTGGATCTCCAAACTATTCTGCATCAGGAAAATCATGTAGTGTATATTCTGAATTAGCTTAAATAAAAATCCATGTCCCTTTCCTATTATTATTATTACTGCACCAACATTTCAACCTTTTTCAAAAGTGTTAAAAAAATGCAAAGAGAGACTCTGGAAAAGCAGAAAAGTGAAGGTGAAAGTCTGGAAACTCATCCTTGACCCTGCTTTCACTTGACAAATCATCAACCTTCACCTACTAGACCTGGACTTCAGCAGTGCTGCTGTTTGTATTAAAATAGTTTCTAAATTCGCTCGAATTTAAATGAATCAAATTCAAGTCTGGGCATCTGTTTAATTGAAAAGTGCACTCACTGAACATGTATGGGGGTTTGCCTTTACAGGATGGTGTGTGTGTGTGTGGGGGGGGGGGGGGGGTCATACAAGTGCAGCTGTATGAATCTCAACTAGTTGTGGATTAATGCAAGAATAAAAAGTTGCACTGCAGCTGTGGTGAATGCACACACACATACAGACACACACACATACAGACACACACACATACAGACACACACACATACAGACACACACACATACAGACACACACACACGCACACATACAGACACACACACATACAGACACACACACACATACACATACAGACACACACACATACAGACACATACACACATACACACACACACAGACAGACACACACACACAGACAGACACACACACATACAGACACACACACAGACAGACAGACACACACTCACAGACAGACACACATGCAGACAGGCAGACACACACAGACACACACACAAACACACACACACACAGAGACAGACACGGACACACAGACACGCACACAAACACACACATAACACACACACAGACACACAAACACACACAGACACACACACACACAGACACAGACACAAACACACACAGACACACAAACACACACACAGACACATCCGCAGACACACAGACACACACAAACACACACACAGACACACAGACAGACACAGACACACAGACAGACACACACAAACACACACAGACACACACAAACACACACACAGACAGACACACACAAACACACACAGACAGACACACACAAACACACACACAGACAGACACACACAAACACACACAGACAGACACACAAACACACACAGACACACACACAGGAAATTGCATGCATTGAATAATTTTCCAATCTATTTAAAAATAAGCGAGACAGAGAAAGGGAAAAAGAAAAAAAAAACCTGTCACCTGTTCTGTGTGTAAGCTGCTGATTGGTTGGAGTGGAAACTATAAGAGCACATCCCTATGTTTGTGTTCCTCTAATAACATCTATATCATCTATTATTTTTATCCATTTATGGTTACATTCAACGAGTGTGAATGGGATGTTACTATAGAAACCGTAAGAGATGCAGCTCGCTGTCAGAGCTGCGGTTACAGAAAACTAATAAACACTGTGTGAACTGTTCGCTTGTGAATGTACAGAGGATGAAATCTGGTTTGTTGAGTGTTGATAAATAAATAACCCCAGAAAGAACGAATTCATGTGGGAAGACAGCCATTGCGCTGGCGTAGCAATACGAAGGTAACCATGGCAACCAGCAGTAAACTTGAGTCAGGAACGCCTACTAGTGATCACCGTGCAGCGTTTTGGGCAAGACCTGAATCTAAAAACTCTTTTCATGCTGCAGTTGTTGGTGTTTTTTTATTTTTATGAAGGTGACGCATCGACTCAACAGGACGTTTAACCTGAACGTCGCTCCAAACTGCTCGTCACCATGGAAATATTTCTCCCATCTGACTCCCTGCTTCTCACTCAGCATACACCAGAAAGCGATTACATCCTCTGCTTTACACAATGTCTTCTTCATCCCTCACACCATATTCTCCATCCATCTCGTCCTCCTCACAATCACCAGCACTGCTCTGCCTCCCCATCCCACCCTTCTTTTCTTCATCTTCACGTTTCACTCTGCTCTCTTCATCTTTAAGCACGTATCCCAATCTCATGCTGATGTATCTGTGAGGATGATGATGGAATTGTTCTTTGATTTCAAGCTCTCCAATACACTGGCTTCACAGATCAAAAAAAAAAAAAAAATGGAGCATCAGCCATTAATTTCCTCTATTAGAGTCCCCTGTGCCCCCTGGCAGGAAATAGCGAGAAGTCAGTATTTTAATTTTATGGTGAATTAAGAACTGCATGATGAAGGAGCCAAGAAATAGAAATATATTCACACCACTCACCAGAGTAAATGTTTTAACCCGGGACTTAATCCAGGTATAACATCAGAACGTCAAGGTGGAGCTAATGGGTAAGCAGCTAAGTACGGTGACCCATTCTCAGAATTCGTTCTCTGCATTTAACCCATCCAAAGTGCACACACACACACACAGCAGTGAACACACACACACACCATGAACACACACCCGGAGCAGTGGGCAGCCATTTATCGTGCCTTGCTCAAGGGCACCTCAGAAGACTCGAACCCACAACCTTAGGGTTAGGAGTCAAACGCTCTCCTAACCCTAAGGTTGTGGGTTTGAGTCTCGGGTGTGTTCCTTGGTTTGTTTGGTTGATTTCAAACTTCTAACACTGAAATAAATTCAAACAAGAAGTACAACCTGGTGTCTGTATGCTCAATATACCCAAGAGTTTTTTAACGCATGCTACAAATATCAAGGGGTTTATCATATTAAAGGTGAGTTATTGATTATTAGCAAAGATTTTTAGCCCTTTCCCGTCTCTAGGAAATATACACCAGAGGCTTAAAAACAGGCGGCTTCACATTTGCACTACTTCTCACCTACTAACGCACACAAACAGCTGTAAGTCAGGTGAAACGTGACCAGGTTTGAAAGGCACTAATGTCTACATTTCGTCTCCAATCAGTGAGCAAAAACAAGGAATAGTCAAAGGACAAAATTACGGCTGATAAAACGGGTCTCGTTACTGAGTGAATATGAAGAGATTTACAACTTGTTGCTGGTAAAAACAAACTAGTCATCATCAGAGTTACACTGAACCTGATATCTGCATGACTGACAATAATCCAGCTCATCTGGAGAGGAAGCTTGGCTAGTTAGTTAGCAGACACTAGCTAGGAGTGGAAAATCAATTTTAACCATTTTTTTAACCAACTTTATTTAACCATAATGTAACACAACACTATCTCAACATGAGCAGCTGTATAAGGAGTCAGCGCTCAGTTTAAATCATATCAACCAACAAAAAGAGTTTAACAAGGACATTTTCAGCCTTGCAGCATCCAAATGTCTGTTTGCTTCATGTTTCATATGACTCTGTGTCCCGTAATTGCAAGAAACAAACGAATCAATTCACCAGAAGAATCGATTCGAGCTCTGACTCGGACTAAATAGGTGTGAAAGTGCAGTAAAGACAAGTAGGCAAACTGCAGAAAGATGATCAAACACAAGAAAATAATAAATGTGCAACAAAAACTGTGGACACAGGGATACTGGGACTTCCACAGCTCGCACCCCGTCAGCACTATTTTCTTGGCTGAATATTAAAACTGAGTATCATCACTGGCACAGTTTCACACTCTTTCATCATGTAGATTTACTTTAAAGTGTTCAGTATTGTAATGTTCAGGTTTTAGAGAGGGGAGAGAGAGGGGGGGAGAGAGAAAGAGAGGGGGGAGACAGAAAGAGAGAGAGAGAGAGAGAGAGAGGTAAAGGGGGGGAGAGAGAGAGAGAGAGAGAGAGAGAGAGAGAGAGAGAGAGAGAGAGAGAGAGAGAGAGAGAGAGAGAGAGAGAGAGAGAGAGAGAGAGGTAAAGGGGAGAGAGAGAGGGAGGAAGAGAAAGAGAAAGAGAGAGAGAAAGAGAGAGAGAGAGAGAGAGAGAGAGAGAGAGAGAGAGAGAGTGAAAAAGAGAGGTGTAAAGGGGAGAGAGAGAGAGGGAGAGAGAGAGGGAGAGAGAGAGACAGAGAGTGAGAGCGAAAGAGAGAGAGAGAGAGAGAGAGAGAGAGAGAGAGAGAGAGAGAGAGAAAGAGAGAGAGAGAGAGAGAGAGAGAGAGAGAGAGAGAGAGAGAGAGAGAGAGAGAGAGAGAGAGAGAGAGAGAGAGAGAGAGAGAGAGAGAGAGAGAGAGGAGAAAGAGAGCGAGAGAGAGGAGAGAGAGAGAAAAAGAGAGAGAGAGAGATAGAGGAGAGAAAGAGAAAGAGAGAGAGAGAGAGAGAGAGAGAGAGAGAGAGAGAGAGAGAGAGAGAGAGAGAGAGAGAGAGAGAGAGAGAGAGAGAGAGAGAGAGAGAGAGAGAGAGAGAGAGAGAGAGAGAGAGAGAGAGAGAGAGAGGAGAGAAAGAGAAAAAGAGAGAGAGAGAGAGAGAGAGAGAGAGAGAGAGAGAGAGAGAGAGAGAGAGAGAGAGAGAGAGAGGAGAGAAAGAGAAAAAGAGAGAGAGAGAGATGATGTTCAGGATCTTTAGAGGATGATGTTTATGACATATGGATTATTGACATCTACATGAGCTGAAACACTGACACAGAAACAGATCTGTAAAATAACACAGTGTCACAACGAAGAGCTTCACAGTCAAATACATTCAATTATATGATTATTATTATAAACTGATACACACCTGTATAGGTACAAGGGTTCACACACACACACACACACACACACACACACACACACACACACACAAGTGCTCAGAAACAGCAACAAATAAAATAAGCCAATAATCCTTAAAAATAATAATAAAGAGGAAGGAAATGAAAAAAAAGGATATTTTGTGTGATACTGAAGTTATTTGTCAGGAGGTTTAGAGACAAATGTAACACGTTATTTGTGTCTAATGTTGGTTTATGGATTAATTAACATATTTAATAAGCTGCTCATTAACAGTGTAATATATTCTGTAGAGATTATTAATAATATACAGAGTATTCTGATCTGATTACTCACTGTACACCACTTATAATATTAATACATCACAGCTGGTTAGGAAGAGCAGCACACACACACACACACACTCACACAGTACAACACTCAGTCCAACACACTCACACACACAGTACAACACTCAGTCCAACACACACAGTACAACACACACACACAGTACAACACTCAGTCTAACACACACACACACAGTACAACACACTCAGTCCAAGACACTCACACACACACTCAGTACAACACACTCAGTCCAACACACTCACACAGTACAACACACACACACAGTACAACACTCAGTCCAACACACTCACACAGTACAACACACACACACAGTACAACACTCAGTCCAACACTCACACACACACAGTACAACACACACACAGTACAAAACAGTCCAACACACTCTCACACACAGTACAAGACATTTAGTCCAACACACAGTACAACACACACACACACAGACACACAGAGTCCAACACACACTCACACACACACGCAGTACAACACACACTCACAAACACCTCCTGCTGTCCTCGTTATGAAAAAAGCTGGCCCACTTGTCTTCATCATTAACCCTTTACGCACCATGAGGAAACTGGGTCAGAAAGAGAAAAGATGAAGGGATCAAGACACAGACAAGGTTTTAAAAAATGAAGAACAAGAAACACAAGTGAAGGTAAATCAGACAGAGGACACAGACGAGTACAAACCCATACGTGAAAATGATCAGATTCCCAGAGCTACAAGATAAAGAACAGATTTATGCATTTAGGACAAAAAGGAAAGAAAAAAAATGAGAGCAGAATAGTAAAGAACAAAGCATTATGGGTAATTATTTTATTTTTTATTCACCAATGTTCTCTCTCTCTCTCTCTCTCTCTCACACACACACACCAGCAGGGGGAAATCACTCTCCATGTATCAAGGATCCCTGTACACACAGCAGTGTGTGGGTGTGGCTGTGATGGAGGATTCACTACACCATCACTTCTACACATCTGCAGATCATCTCACTCTGATATGGATTTTTTGTTAATAATTCTGTAACGTATAAAAAATCTCTCTTCATACACTCACACACGAATCATCTGATATTTAAAGAATATTCTTTCATGGCTTTTGTTATTTACAAATGGTATGACATTTATTCTAAATATAAAATAAACAAAAAACTTAATTATCAGGTTTAAAATATTGGTTGAAAAAGTTATAGAAAGTGTTTCTTTCCTTTTTTGTCTTGACTCGGGGTTATTGAGCTTTAAAAAGGCCAAGACATCGCAGGGAGTCCGGCACAATTAATTAATTTAATAATTTGGGATTTTGTGTAGTGTTTATTAAGTGAAGGTTGTGCAGACGTCCACAGCACCGAGTGTAACAATTTAGGGCCTTTTTACACCCGGTCACTTCATGTGTTGTCTCTGATCCGATATCTATCTGATTTGTTAAAACTGTTCCATTTACATCAGGCCACATAAACACGTCTCGGCGAATCGGATATCGATCCAATCTTTCTACTCCCGCCCAAAATGCTAATATATTTTACCTCATTTCCGGGGTAATTGTAACTGAACACACTTTGGTGTTTGCGGTTTTCAGAACGCGATCAAAAAGAAGAGGAAAAAACTGGTTACGACGTTTATGTTACAAAAAACAGCGTTTACTGTTTGCTGCGTTTTCTCTGACAGCAGCAGCGCGTTTTAAGCCCTGACGAGACGCCTGTGTGAAAGATCACCTGAGTGACGTACTTCTGTTTGGGAGGAGTTTAGTGCTGACGTATGTGGCTTGAACAACCACATTCATTTACATCTGAAACACGTCCCAGACCACCTCCTGAAGGGGTTTGTACCATCGGATTTATATCTGTCTCCGAAACGTTTAGGAGGGCATTTAGACCTGGTCTTTTTACCGTCGGATAGATATCTGATCACAGAAAACGCGTGAAGTCACCAGGTGTAAAAATCCCCTAAGAGTTAAAACGCAAAAGTATTTGTTGAGTAACAAACGGTCCAGTGTGATATTCATTACACAATTCTCTCAAATGGCTTTGGTATTGAATTTAAGTGATGAGAGAGAGAGAGAGAGAGAGAGAGAGAGAGAGAGAGAGAGAGAGAGAGAGAGAGAGAGAGAGAGATCTTATAGAAGAGAAATAAATAACAGTAAAAGATGCGTCTTAGATGCAGCTTTTTAAAAGATTATGTGACAAATGTTTTATTTATATCATTTTCATGTTTTTACAGTGGAATAGTAATTAAGACTAACCTTGTTACTAAATCTAACCTTGTTACTTATAAACTTTCTAAAAAGAAGGTATTCAGTAGAGACATGTGGGGAAAAGGAACATTACATTTTTAAATCGTTGATAATTAGGAGGTGGAAAAAAAAATACATTTTGTTTACAGTACAATCGAAACATTAAGTTATATTAAAGCACCATGTGTGGAGCGTATTGAAATAAATATAAATATTATATTGGCCTTTTTTTATACACTGAGGAAATGAAAAGAAATCAAACAAACAAACAAAAAAAAAAAAAAAAAAAAAGAAACGCTGAACACAAGCACACAAACATCGGTTTCATGTCAATCTGAAATGTGTAGAAAATGTGTAACTTCACAAATATTTCTGCCTTCCAGTCTCTAACACACAGGAGGTTTAGATACCACACAGCATGCAAACATGTTTTTAAAAAAATAATAATAAAAAAGTAGTGTCAAGCGCCGTGGATGAAAAACAATGATCCCAGATCAGCGTTTTCAACACACCCATGCAGACGTTTTCGCCTTAAGGCTGTGACTTTTCTGTCCGTCTCTCGTGAGGTACCGTGAATATTGCGTTTAAAAAATAAATAAAATAAAATAAAAATAAAAAAATAATTCAAGAATGTTTCCAACATAAATACTGTCCAAAATACTACAGAGGTCTAAATACTACAAAGGACTAAAATAAGAAGCGTGTTCGGTTTTGGATTGTGATTAACATGTAATCGACATGAAAAGGTGTTTATTTTGTATTTGTAAATGAATAATAATATTAGTGTATCAATGAAAAGGTGAAAAAAAAATTCCACCAACGAAGTGAAGCACTTAACGCCGCGGGAGAGTGAGATTTTTTCCCCCAATCAGATTAGAGACTGGTTTGTAGACCTGATATAAGACTTTGCAGACAAAAAGGTTTAATTTGTGTCTGCTTTCACACTGGATTGGGTTGTTCGATCGGAGCAGCCGTTCTGAAGTTAAAAGAAATTCAACTCTTTATAAAGGATCGATGTGACATCAAGTGCCATCGACTTCCTGACCAAAGAAAAAACAAAAAGAACCATTACAGTATGGTACAGTACGGCTGCTTTTGTTTGACTTTTTGCCTTTTGTTGACATACCGTCGACTACTATTAATGATCCTTGAAGGAAAGTAAGAACTAAAAATAAAATTAAGCAAATTTAAAATAAAAATAATAAAAAAAGTCACGCTTCCTGTCTTGGTCCTTTATAAACAAAGCCACTACAATACATCCTGCAAAGTGATCACGTAAATGTGGTTATCCTGTAGGCCCTACATCTCAGTTTAAAACACACGGGTATGAAAAAGTTTGATCCACAAGACAGTATAACATCTCCATCATGTGGCCGTAGAACTACGATGTGAAAACTGCTACAGTTCATACATAAATATACTACACAATTAATTCATTATGGATGACGATGAAATAGGGTTTAAATATTTGTGTTTTTTTTTTGTTTTTTTTTTTACACAAATAAATCCTATCGGAAATCATAAATGCTAAGCACAAGTTCAAAAGTCTTAAACATCTTTTCTTTTTACATATAAACAACATAGATGCATTGTCGTTAATAAATATCGTTTTAGCAACCGTCAGTCTGTGTACTGCAGGTCGAGATCTACTGTACCGTCGGTAACTACCAGCCGTAGTCTCTTGGGTTTACGGTCCGAAAGAGAGGTGCTTTGCGAATGAGATGACGGGAAGTGATGGGAAATGACAGGATGGCATACAGACTGCCCGTGCTGATGAGTGTCTTTGTCGGTCTCCGCTAGGCCTTTAGGGCCTGCAAAGCTGCCCATAGAAGAATGCGAGATGGACGAGGGACCGCATGGTTCTACAATAAGCCTTCCCTGAGTTCCAGAAGGCTCCATGAGGCAATGGTACGTGTAATTTGTGGGCACGGATGAAGAGTAATTCAAACAATCTCCACCATCGTTGTAGTTCAGAGTGACAGAGTGATCTCCGGTGAAGTTCACGACGTAAGACGAGTGAGCGGACTGATTGCACACGAAGGAGGACGGCTGAGGTTTGGTCGGCGGAGCCTCCCACACGACGGGATCTCTGTAGCTCACTTGTGGACTGCTATGTTGGGAAACAGCAGAAGACATCGAAGAGCTGAAGTTGACACCTACCGGACCGGAGTGTGAGAAACAGAGCTGATTTCTGTCAAGTGGAACAGACATTTGGGAGCTCTGACTTGGGGCTACCACAGCGTGGGGTTTATCCGGTCTTAGGTTTTTAAGTATGCTGTGACTCTGATTGCTATGAAAAAATGTAGAAGGAATGTCAGGGTTCACAGCATGGTTTTGAGGCTTTTCAACAGGCATGTTCTTGATGGCGTTTGTTGTGGTTTTGCTAGAGCTAAGAAAGTAAACTGGGTAAACCCGATCGCTCTGAGGGTGTGCTTTAGATAGTCCTTTGTTTGGTGGGACAGTCTTTATATCTCTTCTTGAGGTTTCAGCATATCTCAAATATGCACTTTGAGAACACTCAGAGGATAATTCCTTGTGATTGCGTAAATTTGATGGCCCTGGAACAGGGTCAGTAAGTTCAGACTTACTGCTGTGAGATTTCAAAGAAAGTTTAGAATCACCTAATAAGGACCCTTTGCAAATATTCTGACCATATCCTCCTCCTTCGACTTTCACCAGACTGTTGTAGTTTTGAAAAACCATAGGCTTCTTTTCATAGCCACGGAAAACCGTACTGCCAAGGTTAAGAGGACCTGGTATCTCTGAGCATGAGGTGGTCTTGCTTGTATGAATCGAGTGAAAGGGTTTTACAGGGTTGCTTTGTAGCCCAGCATTGTATAAACCCGGCACAGTCTGACTCAAGACATTAGACTGGGATTTATTAGTGGAGTTAAGCGGCTCGTTATTTCTGTACTTCATTTGAACCTTACTAGAGTCCGAATGGGTTGACAGATTCCTCGAGCTGTCCAGGAAATGTACCTTATCCTGAGCCTGTAAGCAAGCCGTAAGGGGGCCAGTCTGCTTAGTATTTGAGGATGTGTTAAATATTATTAAGTCTCTCTGATTGGCCAAATTTTTATCTGCCACACAAATCATTGGTGTTGCAGAATCTTCCTTAGACTGAAAAAGGACATTGCGCTTTGTGGATGCACCATCAGAAAAAAACGTATTTCTCTCTGAATCCTTGACGGTGGCAGAGCCAAACATGGTGGGACAAAATGCTTTATCTTTGGAAGATAACTCACTGTTTATTGATGGCATGTCATATCGTGTAAGCCCAAGATCAGGAAAACTCAGATCTTCTGGAGTACTAAAGCTACTCCCCGGGCTCGGGGAGCCGAGGTAAGGGGTCTCTGCGTTCCATCCGTCTGCTGGGCTTTGAGAGAAGGGGCTACTAAAAGATCCGGTGTTATGCGGTTCACCAGGACAGTAGTCTGTCAGCGTATTTTGGAGGCTGCTTTGTGCATGTGCTTGGTCATAACTGTCAAGATTCAAGCAATGAAAATCTAAAATGTCCTCTGAATAGTTTGAAAAGGTGCATTCAGTGTTGAAAGGGGAGGTGGGAGGAGACAAAGGTTTCGACTGAATCTGACAGGAGGTAGTCGCACTAATGTTAACAGGTGCACAGAATGGCTGCTGTTGAGTCATGGCTTGAAGTTTAGAGAGGCTTTTGTTGATCTGGAACAAGTTGTGACTTAAGCAAACCTCACTCAACTCTGCGCTTTCAATATTTTCAACTCTTTCTGGTGCAAACGTTTCTTTGACTCTTGAAATATGAGCCATTTCTGATAGCCCTTCGTGATACGGAGAATTCAGAGACAGGGGTGAAAGGGACAATAGGGAAGGATCTGAAATGGATGCACATTTAGAGAGATCTCTAATTCTTTCGCACTTGTTAGCTGCTATCTGGTGTGCGCAAGGAGACGGGTTTTCCTCCTTGACTCTGCTGAAAGCCATCTCGCCCGTTGGGAGCCGCTCAGGAAAGAAGCAAGACAGAATTCGAGAGTCCCTTAGCACAGAAATTCCCTTTCCTATGTTTTCATCTTGGTTCTGAGCTTCCTCACCATCCACCTCCCATCTGCCCTCAGCCCGGCGACGTAAGCGGAGCAGAGGTAATGGTTTAATGTCCATATTATCTGCTTCAACTTTCAGACGCCTTACAAACTGGCTCTGTTCTAGCACCTCAGGAAACACTATTTTACCTTGAACAGAGGCTTCTTGCCCGTTAGTACGCTTTTCGTTGTTGATGTTAGCACCAGATATCTTTTTATGCTTTTTCCTGGATTTGAAAGCACTTTCTTTTTGGCAATGTTCCAAGACGTCTTGAACAGCCTTAGTGGCTTGCTCCAGGCCGAGGCTCTTGTCTGCTTCTCCGTGGCCCCGAATGCGAGCCATTTCCAGGTTTAAAATTGCGACGGAATCCAAAATAGCCTTAAAGGGGTCAATAATATCAGTGCGTGGTTCCGATCCCTGTGATTCAACCACACCACCTTCCCCCTTGAATTCACTCTCCATTTCCCATTCCCTCCCCCTCTTTCTTTTTAGGCGTATTCTAAAATTAAGGTTCTGTTGATCTTCGATGTTAACCGAAGTTTCCGGAGCAGACGAGGCTTTAGCATTTTCCTCTTCTAAACGTTGGCCCATCTCTCTTACGACCTCTTTTTTCCCCACTACATCCCTACACTCCACTGTGGTTCCTATCTCAGATTTCATTTTGCATGTCCTATTTATATTTACTCTACTTTCAGGCATCTTTTCTGCCAACAGACTACCTGTACCACGTCTCTCTCTAAACATCCTGTTTGGAGCTTGGGCTAGTCGAGCTTGAGCAGTTCGAAAACATTTTCTTTGCTGTAGCTTCTTGACCACTAAGGATTTACACAGCCTGCCCTTTTTTGGTCCTATACCTTCGTCGCTGAAAGACGAGTTCGATTGTAAAGTTAAGTTCTGAGCTCCGTTATCCAGAGTCTCGCTGCCTTGAGACACAAATAACAGACTTTCCGGTCTGGTGTCCATGCTTACGCTGGCACACACAGACTCAGTTGTAGTTGTAGTTACACTTGCATCTTGATCGGGATCGATTTCGAGGGATTCTCGAAAAACCCGTTTTTTTAAGGGGATGCTGCTCTGGAAATTGTGATCCAGACTGCCTTTTAGAGGGGAGAGAGACTCCCCTGGAAACATGTCTGGATCTTTTTTTTTTGCCATTTTTGCACCTTGACGGCCTTCTGATAATTGTGCGCTACATTGGGCCACACGAGTTACTCTCCCAGCTGCTGGGGCCTGTTTCACTGGCTCAAAAGTACATTTTGGGCCATTTGTAAAAGATCTCATCCTATTAGTTGATTCAGACTCACCTTGTCCTAAAGAATTCCTGACTACGCTATGGTAAACTTTACCTTCCAGTCCTTGACTAACCAGGTCACTGCTCAAGCTTTTTAAAATATCAGACAGAAGGACTCGTGCCTCCTTTATAACAACAGTTTTGCTTCCAAAATTCAACCTACCTGATTTCTTTTGTACAGTATGTTCGTTTTGCTTACCTTTACACTTTTCCTCATCCTTTTCTTCAGTTGTACCAGTTTCATTCTGTATTGTTTGAATCTTTGGCACTCTTTTCCTTAAATTAGGCACTAGTTTGTCTTCTACAAAAGATTTCTGACAACATATAGAATCAGAACTGCCCCTCTTGTTATTATCCTTCTTCTCCTCCGTTTCCTGAACGTCGATATTTCCCTGGCTACCCTTATGCGTCACATGTGGAACAGGTTGCGCTATGGTATTCGCACTACTTTCTATGTCACAGGTCACCTTTAAAAAGCTGTCTGCGCTCGGAGTAAAGTACATCTCCCTCACGCCTTTCTTCACACCGACCCTCGAGATACCTTTGCTTCGTTTGCACTTTGAGATCTGCTTCTCCACAGCTGCCAGAGACGTTGTATCTGCATTATCTCCGCTGTCTGCTCTTTCCTGATCTGTCTTAACAGCTGCTCTCTCTCCTGGGATCGACATTCTGACCAGACTGACCTTTACGTAACGTGTCAAACCTGAAGTGTGAGATGAAAATGATGAAGCTGGAAGATGAGGTGGTGGGTGAGTGGAGGAAAGAGGAGGCGAGAAAGGAGTAGCGTTGATCATGCCAGAAACGACAGAAGGGATGTGTTGTTTCTGCACCTCCCCAGAGATCTCTGAAGCATTTGGGGAGCTCGAATCCCCTTCCCTAGCAGCATCGGAGACAGTGATGTGCTTCTCGCTGTCAGCTATGGCCTTGTGAGAATCCCCAAAGCTGCACTGCTTCTCCTCTGTGATCTCCAGCGATGACTTGCTGTTTGTTTCTCGTCTCGTTTTGTTTAAGCGCAACTTATGTGGACCGTGGTTTCTGAGAGAACCTCTTCTACACTGACCGTGGTGTCTAGCTCCTGCACGCAGTTTAGATGTCCGGTGCATCATTTTGACAGCCTTTTTATTTAAGTGAGGGAGTTTACCTCGATCGAACGCTCCGGAGCATCCGTTTCGTGTGCGCAGCATTTTCCTAGTTCGTGAAGAAATGGCCATCTGATGAACGACTCTAACGGAGGTGGTTTCTGCCTCGTGTCCTTTAGCCTTTGCAGGGTCTTTATTACTGAGGCACGAAACTGAGGTTAACGTGAAAGGTTTTAAGTTCAATTCGTCAGTGTTACTCGACGCGCTGTAAGAAACGTCTCGTACTTCTTCACCTTTAATGAGCTCGACGTCGGTGGGAGGCGGAGGGCCGAGCACGTCCGATTCGCGACTCTCCAATTTTGGTCTCACGGTCTCGATTCTTTGCAGAAAGGCTCTTTCCTTGCTGGTGGAATCTTTGCAGCTTAGAAGGAAGTCCACGCTGTGATTGTACAGGCAAACGCTCGAGTCCTTCAGGTTGAAATGAGACAAGGACGACAGAAAGTGGATGCGTTGCGTCTTCTTGACTCGCTCCTCCCTCTTCCACCTCTTGGTCTTTGTCGTCCTGCTGCTCGCTGTAGGGGCGTTTCTCTTCGTCTGCTGGGAATTTTTCACAGAGCAAGCTGAGAGATGGGAGAGACAGAAATAAAACAGTGAATACTAAAAGGATGAAAAAAGATCGAAAGCTTTGGAAATCACAGTACTGCAGGGGAGACGGTCAAAAAAATAGAGAGAAACTTCAGACAGCAAAATTTACTTTTATTTACCAAGAAAAAAAAATTATACGAGTCAGGATTAGTTAGATACCTGGGTTAGATACTGGGAGGAATGGACTTGGAGTACTGTTCCCTTTCTCTCTGTTGAGCCGCAGGTCCGTCTCTCTGAATCTGTACTTCTGGCCTACCGAATCATTTGAGCTTTCCCAATCTTGCAGCGTTGCCAGCCTGTGCCGGAAGAACCCTTTCCCTCTCCTGAAGAAGTAGATTAACAAGCGATCGAAGGAATTAATTTCAGAAAAACTGTTTAAAATCTCAAAGCACTTATTACTAAATAAATAACGCGAGTGTGAAAAGAACATCGGAATAAATTCACAGCATGAAAAACGAGGACGCAGACAGCTCTCGTATCGACGCCCATCCGGGACTCGCTCACCTCTCGCAGGTGCAACATTCACACATCTCATTGTCTTCCCCAAAAAAGCTGTCTCCATAGTAACACGTGATCTCCTCCCCAGGTGAAATGGGACGGACAACCTTCACACATGCACCGTTCTTATCCCCAGGTACGAACTGAACAAAAAAAAGAACCAAACAAACAAAAAATGCAGGCTTTTAACATTGGTTTCAAATTTACTCTTATTTTATTTATCATTTTTGTGAAATGTATAAAGAAAACAAACATTACAGAAATAATCGAATCACTCGTATATACGACTACATGATATATATTGTCAATATTTAATAAGTACCTATAACAATGGATTCTTTTTATACACCAAATGCATCATGAAGAATTGATCAGGCATGCAAATAAACATTAATAATTGCCGTCTTACCTTACAATTTGGCCTGCAGTCTACAAGAAAGATTGAGAATGAACACAAATTAAAACAAATTAAAAAAAAAAAAACAACAACAACAACAACAGATTACTTCATTCACAACGAGGTTGAATTATGGATCAATCAGAACGTATATGTTAGTTCTCTATAAGAGAGACACTGACAGTAGTGCAGCTTACAGGTTTGGACAAGAGTTATTGTTTCTATAGTAACGGCTCGAACGCAGAGACCAGGGGGGGAAAAAAAAAGAAAAAAAAAAACAAAAAAAAAAACACACGCTTAGATTATGTAGGAATCTCCGGTGTCAGAGGTAACTTTAATCTGAAGGACAAAGAAGCTTTTCTTGGTAACGACATGGTGCATGTTTTTACTTTTTTACTATGAACTGATTCTGTTCATAGCTGCTCACCGTGGTTAATGAAGGCAGCTGGACCGAGCCAGAGCTGAGCACACTGCTTGCGTGTCGAGTACATCACACTGAAATCGTTCACGCCGTTCCGGAGCACAGCACTGTCAGCGGGACTCAGCTCAGCTATACAACCCTGCAGCACCTCCACCCGCTCTCCGACAGACCTTCACCGGCACACACACACACACACAGTCAGCAAATACTGTGTTTGTGTGTGTGTGTGTGTTTATATTACTGACGGTCTCACCAGTTTCTGGTTGCTGTGATTTTGGCTCCGTTTGTCTCTGAAGAATAGCGATCACATGACTCGATCTGGACTCCGCTGTCCAATAGGAAGGCGGTGAGATAGCGATACATCTGCAGAGAAAAGACACACAGGACAAATAAATATATAGAAGAAATTTTAAAAAAAACATCCAACAAGAATAAGTGACTCATGACCACTGGGTGTCAAATTTGATCAAAATATTATCAGGACACAAATAAATAAAAAAAGGTTCACAAAAAAAATTGAGTACATTTCTACTAATTTCGACATTTGTGAAGGCAATAGATTAATGTGATTAAGGTCCAAAAATAAAATCGTTGAAAAGAAACATAACATTTTATTCATATTTTTATTTTCTTTAATTAGCTTTTTTTTTTGCCATTTTGTATAAATGGTGACAAATTAACGTTTTGCATTTTACACTTTAAACAATTCAAAATCATAAAATTAAAACATTTTTTTTTTTTACATAAATAAAGAATCTGGTAAATAAAAGTTAAGGAGCTGCAACTAAACGAAACCTAAAATCAGCTCTGAAGTGCAAAACATAACTCGCACCATTCTGAGCTTCTCGTGGCCTTGTTAACAAACGTTGCTTTTATTTAGTCAACAATAAAGAAGAAAACCTGCAAGACGAGTCACAGACAAAAGCATCATGGCTTAAATCGCCATCAATGAGACATCAAATGAACAATTGGACAATGCTGAGGCACAACGGCAGGTTTTTATACTCACGTGTTGCCTCAGAAGCTCCTGTCGGTGCGAGCCGAGGTCTCTGAAGTACTCACTCGTCCACTCGCCCTCCAGCAGAGCGTCAAACGTGGCCTGGAAGTCCCGAGTGCGCTTGAAACGTAGCAGCGTCTCCCTCAAGTAGCTCCATCGCCGGATCTCTGGCAGAGGACTAATCACACACACACACACATCATTATTCAGCTACAAAGCAACAACCACATCTATATATAATTAGATTCAGATCCCAAAGTCGACGTGACCGAAAATGAAAAAATCCTTCCAATTTCGTTAAACCATGTGATTACAAACAAATTAACTAACAAAATATAAAAAAAAATGAAATAAAGTAACCCAGAGACAATCAGGGCTACACAATAGCAAACAAAATTATATACAAATAATCATTACATAAAGAATATAATGTTAGTGTTAAGGCTGTGAGACATCAATATAAAGTACCATGAACCTATATAAAGTATATAAATATAAAGTTCAATATAAAGTACCATGCAGCGTTACACGTGTTTGCGCGCGCGTGCGTGTGTTTGTGTGCGCGTGCGTGTGTTTGTGCGCGCGTGCGTGTGTTTGTGCGCGCGTGCGTGTGTTTGTGCGCGCGTGCGTGTGTTTGTGCGCGCGTGCTTGTGTGCGTGTGTGTGTGTGTGTGTGTGTGTGTATCTTACCTTATGTTCATCTTATGAGTGCTGAACCCGAGTAACGGATCCAGCACCAGACTCGTAGCCAAATCATCCGTCTCACACAGCTCCCTCACACTCATTCTATACGATCCTTCCATGTTTGCCCACCATCCACATGCTGAAAAAAAAGAAGATCAAGAAGAAGAAAAAAGGTGAGAAAGTTGAACAAGAGGCACAACACAAAAAAAAACACTGTAGAGAATCGATTAATTAACAGTTTGTTTGAAAAAAAAGGACAGATTAGTCTCTGTACCTGCGGCTGCCTGCAACTCAACCATGAAGTGAGTGTTAGGGCTGGATAATAATTACACAATGAGCTTTACTGAGATATCGAGGATACGGTGATATTTCAGTCGTTTTTTTCTTTGATTAATCATTACATCCTCATTTTAAGGACCCGATAAGCGTGTAATGTTTGAGAAATGCACAAAAGCACCCTGACTGTTAAAGCTCTGACACTAGAGACTCCTTCCAGAAAACATCAAATCAAATCACACTGTATTTGTCTCACACACAGACACACACACAGACAGACACCCACAGACAGGCACCCACACCCACAGACAGACACACACACCCACAGACAGACACACACACCCACAGACAGACACACACACCCACAGACAGACACACACACCCACAGACAGACACACACACCCACAGACACACACACACACACACACCCACACACACACCCACACACCCACACACACACATAGTACAGACATGCAGTGAAATGCTTTTTGCATCTGTCTGGTATTCAAACATAAGGAATGCAATTTGGGATAAAAATATAACCAAAATGATGTAGATAAATAAAAAAAGTATAAACTATATAAAAAGAAACTATATAAAATATAAAAATATGAGTGAAAAATAATGTATATACATAAATGCGTTTTTACTTATTAAAAGCAACTCTCTCTTATCATCTGCTGATTATTTGTCTTAGATAACGTGGAGCATCAGACGAGCTGTTACTATAGAAACGATAACAACGTTATAAACCTGCGTGCTGTTAATCAGAAACACTGCCCACCTTCTGACCAATCAGATTGCAGTATCGCACCTCTGTGATGTGGATCACATCGCAATAACAGCACACTTTATCCTCATGACCACTGACTGAGGAAACAACACACAAACCCCTGGGGTCTTTCTTTTTAAAGCCCTCACGAAGGGTTTTATTTTTAGTGACTCGTTTGTAGTTTGTTGACGTCCACAACGTTTAGGAACATAGAATATTTAGTGATGATTTACACGCTTTTCCACACGAGTCAGATCTAAAATAGGATTTTTTTTTTTTTATTAATAATACATTTTTTTTATAAGATTTATTTTGTCTTTAAAATAAATGTTTCCTGCGTTAGATGTTAACACGGATGTCTCTGCGTCGTTGTGGTAGTTTATGTCGAGGTGTTTATTCGTTAAAACGTGTAAATGTCGGTTGGACGTGTTTATAAACACGTTTATGACACAGTGCACTTCAGTGCTGTCACTTGTAGATAATTAGCTTCTCTTTCCACACACATTCACATCCTGAGCTCAATTATTGTGTAATTATTAGTTTCACAGAAAATAAATTAAAATAAACATTTTAAATAAAATAAATAAAAGCAGCAGCAGGTTTTGGTGCAGATTCCTGTATAATTTCTCACAGAGCTGGAATTTTCCACACCTTCACTTCATTTATTTTAAACATTTACACGGATTCGATTTTATTTATTTTTTTAAACGTAATATATATATATATATATATATTTTTTAAAAGCTGTATTTTTTTTACCTGACGGTCTTTTCGTCCCAGTTTCCTTAATCGACTCGTCCGTGGTGAAATATTAGCGCGCTAGCGTTAGCTTATGCTAATTAGCTTATGCTAAGCTACACTGAGGTAAGCTAGCAATTGTTTCTCTCCACAATCTCCATATTGCACGTTTACTTCCTCCTTAGATGACCGTGTGACAACAAAACGTAGCGAAATTAAACAGGATTCGGCAACAATTCTGATATTTCGTTAATAATAAATTATATTTTTCCTGCAAATTTTAGGTTTTATTTTTTCCCGAAGCTGGAAGTTGGATAGTGTTTGAGCAGATATGGCTTAAGAGCCTTGGGGAATTGACTTAACCAATCCCCGCCATTCTTCTCTTCGCTGTGATTGGGTAATCTCCTTGATAGACAGGTCTATCGATCAATAGTATCGTTCCATGAACCGTTAGTTATCGTTGTAAATTATTTCATTGGTCGAACGCAAATTTGATCAACCTTGCTAGCTAAAAGTCAAGCTGTTCTGACCTACAAGGACATAGCAAGAGAAGGGGCGGGAAGGCCGAGTTGCAAATAATCATCTGTTGAAAATCTAGGGCACTAGGTAGCGCGTGCCAGACGCCAGTGATATACACTACAAAGAGCGCAGGGGTAGGGGACAGAAAGGCGATTGAGACACAGCCGAAATGGAGGCGCTAGTCTAACTGTACAGTGGAAACTAGCTGCTGTTTTTGATTCAGGATTTTTTTTTTTGTCACTGTGAAGAAATGACTCGGTTTGTTTGAAGCAGAAAATGATTCTGTTTTATTGTTGTTGTTGTTTTAATACCGAAGATGAAGATAAAAATCTAAGAAAACAAAAAATCTGAGCTCAAAGTGGGAAAACAGGCTAATAAACTGTTATAAAATCAGTTCTGTAACTACAACATACAGCTTTATATTTCATTTATCTAATACATCTAATACATAACAATATACAATCTTTACTTATTATAAATAAAAAACTATAATAATAATTATCGTTGCAATAAATTATTCATAATATTTAAAAAAAAAAAAAAAAACATTTATTATCTTTAATTATGAGATCATTTTTTATAATCAGGTGTGAAATGCGGTACAGTTTAGAGTCGAAACGTTTCTGAAGGGAATTTCATTGGACGAGCGCACGAGTAGTACAGGATGAGTCATCAGAATAACGTATTGTGTTACTGGAAGTGTTGAGAGATTAAATTAAAATGTGGAAAGAAATATTTATAACGTATCTGTGCAGAGAAAATGTGGTAGATGATTGAAAGAAGCTAAAGCAGGTCAGTGCGGTGTGAGGAATCATTAATCAGGGAAATCTAAAGAGCAATCCCACTGACAGTGATGATGTGATTAAATCAGTAAAAATCACACACACACACACACACACACTCCTAGGGGAAACCGCTGACAGAGGATCGATATGCCGCCGGTATCTGAGCTCCTCACATTAATACATCGATGAGTTTTATTACTCACCATCTAATTATTAAAAGCAGCAGGAGAAGTTCGCTTACTCTGGATTTCCTCCCATTTCCTCCCAGAAAACAGACATACAGGACGGATGAATTAAAGGAAGAAAAGAAGCTGAAAAAGAATTCTGCATGTTAGAGAGACATGCTTCAGTATTACACAAATGAATGTCTCGTGGGGAAGAAACTCCTTTTAATTTATTTATTTCTCATGTTACATGTGTCAGATTTATGGCTTTGCTGTCATTTGTATCACAATCCAACAGAAATATAATGTTCTTCTAAATCTGAGAGACAGCACATATCACCTAGTCAGCTGTGGATCAGATCTCTGAGATTTAAAAATAATCTCAAGACGGTAAAGTTTGGACTCTGATTTTGGAAAATATTTTTTTATATATAAAGAGTCTTGTGTCCTTTTCTTTCAGCAACTAATCATAAAAACAATAAATCTTCACAATCACAAGAGCAAGATTTCTTTTTGTTTGTTTGTTTCTCTGAAGTCTTTCAGTTAAAACTGCAGATTTTTGGTTTTTGAGATAAAATCCATCAGATGAGATGGAATCCAAAGAAAGACAAGCTAATTGACCAAACAATTGAGGTCTATTCAGCTCTGCCCTCAATCAGCTGTAATGTTAATGCTCCTTTAAATCAGTCATGTGTTGAGCTTTGGTGTGTACGAGTCTTTTGTGTACTGACTCAGTTATTACTTTTAATTTTACAGTTTATTTCATTCATTTATCTTCTACCGCTTATCCGAACTACCTCGGGTCACAGGGAGCCTGTGCCTATCTCAGGCGTCATCGGGCATCAAGGCAGGATATATCCTGGACGGAGTGCCAACCCATCGCAGGGCACTACAGTTTATTTATTCTACAAAAAATGCACAAAAATGCTTTTTAATAACTCAACCTGTATTCACTCAATTGGAATCCAATCAAAATCTGTGTTTATTGAGGACAGTGGCGGTTCTAGGATTTTTCTGTAACAGGGGCCATTAAGGGGCCACGTTACATTCAGGGGCCAAGTACAGGGTACATTCAAGCACACAAAATAATTTCAGTACTGTGCAAATACATTTCGGCAGTCCTTATTTTTTCAAACGCTCGAGTGCCGCCAGTTGCTTGGGGGTGAAATTGCATCTGTGATCATTGTGAAAAATTCTCCGGTTGCTCTTCTCGTTAAAGATTGATGGAACGGGGGCCAATCAGATTTCAGCAGGGGCCAGGGCCCCTGTGGCCCCGCCCCTAGACCCGCCCCTGATTGGGGAAGCATGTCACGTTCACTGTGTGTATGTATGTGAATGTGTGTATCAATGTGTGTGTGAGTGTTTGTATGTGTGTGTGTACGTGTATGTCTATGTATGTGTGTGTGTGTGCGCGTGTGTGTTCACCAGAATTGAGCAGATTCACAATGATCTGAACACATTTGATTAAAAGATTGGTTCAATTCGGTGTCGTCAATATCGTAACTATTTCCGGTTTATGAAAAATCAAAGGCAACCGAGACGTTTGATGTGAGTCGATTCATAGGACGCGACTCCCTGAAAAGAGCCGTGATTCCAAATCATTCGTCTACAGCGGGCTTTAAATGAGATCACTTCACCGAGCGGACAGCAGGGGGCGCTGTTGTACGTAAAGTCTCCTGTTACACTTAACAAGGAGATCTTAGGAAGATCTCCTGATTTTACATTAATACAACTTCATAATTATGCACTTAATTTTATCAACTCAATCCTCTGACTCGTGTTTCTGTCATCCTACCTGTACAGGTGAGGTTTTTAAATAAAATAAACACCAGTTTTTTTAAATAAACAGTTCTCTTTATTGATAATTGAGTCTCAAAAAAGAGACTACAAAAAAGAACAAAGAACACAAAATAAGCGTGAAAATAAGCATTCAAAGCTTTTCTTCATGATTCTACAAATAACCAAATTCCAGAAATAAGGAAAGGGAAAATAGAAAGAAAAAGCAATTAAAAAAATGCAAATAAAGAAAAATAAATTCAAAACACAGATAACGTGATTGTTTCTTGAATGCGTCTGAAAATCTAAATGGAAATTTTGCACCAGTGGTAAGTTTCTCTCCCTCTCACGCTGCACATCCGCATCGCCGGCTCCCTGTGCGTCATAATATTAATCATCAGCTATTCTCCCAGAGTAGGGGGCTCCAAGCATGTGTGTGTATGTGTGTGTGTGTGTGTGTGTGTGAGAGAGTGTGTGTGTTAGTGTTACAGTTTATAATCAGACTGGCTCTGAAACAGGAAGTGCAGCGACAGCAGCGATGTGACCAGCGGTGGAAAAAAAATTAAAATAAACAGTACAAGGCCCGGGGCCTGGAAAAGTCTCTCCTGAGAGAAGGAAAGACAAAAAGTGGAATACAACCTCACGCTTACTCACAAACACTCACACTGCATCAATGAGAAATGGAAAAAAAATAACAGAAATAAGAGAGAGAGAAAAAGAGAGAGAGAGGAGAAGGAGAACCCTGGGTACTCTGTATGTGTTTGGTGAGAGAGAGGGAAGCATCAGGGAGGTAGGTAGAGAGATGTGGTATTTTTTTAGGTTGGAGGTGTGGATGGAGAGAGAAGGAGAGAGAGGGAGAGAGAAGGAGAGAGAGAGAGAGAGAGAGAGAGAGAGAGAGAGAGAGAGCAGGGGGGGGGGGGGGGATGTTTTAGAAGGGAGGGAGTCCAGCATAGCGAGTGCTATTTCTTGGCTTTCCCCCCCTTGGCTGAGTTGCGAGGCGGAGTAACTGGACGCCCTGAGCCAACGCCTCCTCCTCCACCGTATGAGAACAGCTTCTTATCTGCCGGTTTCAGGATCTGAGAAAGAAAGGAGCGTCAGTGCCCTAATAACACACACACACACACACACACACACACACACACACAACTGTCTCTCTCTCTCACGTCTGTACTGACGTTTGTTTGTGGATCGTCAGTGTGTTGTTCTAACACGTTTTACATCTCTCTCTCTCTCTGTGTGCTTGTCTGTCCTCTGTATTTCCTTCTCCCTGTGTGTGTGTGTGTGTGTGTGTGTGTGTCCCCTCTCTCTGCTCACCCCAAAATGAATCATCTGAATTGAATTCCATTAAGATGAGTCATTTGATCAGATTCAGACTCAGAGCTACAGCCAAAGTCTCAGAGTGAACTCAATCACAGCTTTATCAGTTTTAGTCAGGTATTAACTAGTAAAATAAACAATCGAATACAGAGCACACACACACACACACACACACACACACACGCACGCACGCACACGCACGCACACGCACGCACGCGCACGCACACGGTTCTATAATTAACAATAAATGATATTTAGCTGCAGAAGGAAACGCTGCGATTCTTACCTGGAAGGAACACATGAGTGTCTCGTCCACACTCATCATGGCTCCTGCGTTGTCGAACTCTCCGCAGTAGTTTGGAGCAGAGAACAGTGTCACCAACTGCCTCTTAGCGAAGAACTCGTATCCGTCCTCCACAACCTGCACCGCAGAGAGAAGGGAATTAAAAAAAAGGGTTTTCTCTCTACCACATGCAGAACAGTAGCATGTACTGATCACACACCTGATGTGCCCTGCATATGAGGTCCATGTCGTGTTTGTGCAGGAATTTGGCTACCACGTCTGCACCGAAGGTGAAGGAGACTCCGCGGTCGTTCTCTCCCCATCCCAGTACGTCTTTATCTGGGTCGGCCCACAGCAGGTCACACAGCAAGCCCTGATCCGGGACGTCTGTGGGACGCATCACACGCCGAACCTGCTCCATAGACTGCAGGTCTGGAGAGAGGCCTGAGGGACGAAGACACATGAACAATGTTTTGTTTATTTGATACTTTTAGGAGAGATGCTACAAAATAAAAATACAGAACATCTATTTTAAAACTAACAAAATATCTGGATTTTTTTTTTTACCACAATAAAAATATAGTGTCTAGGATCCTAGAGCAAGCAAACTATTTATTAAAAAGTTAAACATAATGCATTTCAATACAATAATGTCTGACTTGGATAATGGAGAGAGATGAGCAGAAGTTCAGCCTGTAAACATATAAAAGAAAAGGATTCTGTGTGATTATTTGACCAATTGAGGTTCTGCACCATTTTTAGCTCCGCCTACACGTTCCGGCTCAGCTCACCCTGTACCTGAGCGAGACGGCCTGAGTCACGCACTGTGATGGAAATGTTGGGGGGATTGTGGGTAATTTGTAGAACTAAGCGCTGTCTATACAGGCTTCAGAATATTCGTTAATAAATTCAGAGAGACGAGAAAAAACGGTCTTAATCCCAAAGAAATGCAACACGGAGGTGCAACAAAATCGCTAAAATAAACCATTCAGTTACTGCTGAGACAAGACACAGAGAGAGAGACACAGAGAGAGACACAGAGAGAGAGAGAGAGACACACAGAGAGAGAGACACACAGAGAGAGAGACACACAGAGAGAGAGACACACAGAGAGAGAGACACACAGAGAGAGAGACACACAGAGAGCGAGACACACAGAGAGCGAGACACACAGAGAGCGAGACACACAGAGAGCGAGACACACAGAGAGCGAGACACACAGAGAGCGAGACACACAGAGAGCGAGACACACAGAGAGCGAGACACACAGAGAGCGAGACACACAGAGAGAGAGACACACAGAGAGAGAGACACACAGAGAGAGAGACACACAGAGAGACACAAACACAGAGAGAGACACAAACACAGAGAGAGACAGAGAGAGAGACACACACACACAGACAGAGAGAGACAGAGACACAGAGAGAGAGAGACAGACAGAGACACAGAGAGACAGAGACAGAGAGACAGAGACACAGAGAGACAGAGACACAGAGAGAGACAGAGACACAGAGAGAGACAGAGACACAGAGAGAGACAGAGACACAGAGAGAGACAGAGAGAGAGAGACACACACAGAGAGAGAGAGACACAGAGAGAGAGACAGAAAGAGACAGAGAGAGATACAGAGAGAGACAGACAGAGCGAAACTCACCTCCATGGCAACAGAAGATTTTCTCATCTACGATGGCAGCCACAGGTAAGCAGTTGAAGCAGTCTGTGAACGTCTTCCACAGTTTGATGTTATACCGTCTCTTACCTGAGGAAAGAGACACACACACACACACACACACAGATTAGAAATAATATAGATAAATAAATCATCTATTGTCACACTGCTTTGTTAAATCTGATATTACTTTGGAACTTTGGGGATAAATATTTTTAACTAACCATAAGCTGCATTTTAAACATTCTAAGAAAAAAAAAAAAAAAAAAAAAAATGAATTACGTCACAAAAAAGTCAGGAGAAGATGGACAAAAAGTAGAAAAGAAGGTTAGATTATTTAAAGGTGTGCGCACACGTGTGGGTGTGTGCGTGCTCCCATCTCTTACACTCATCGTAGAAGCCGTAGATGCGGTTGATGGAGGCACACTCGTGGTTGCCCCTCAGCAGGAAGAAGTTCTCGGGGTATTTGACCTTGTAGGCCAGCAGGAGGCAGATGGTCTCCAGAGACTGCTTCCCTCGGTCCACGTAGTCACCCAGGAACAGGTAGTTGCTCTCAGGAGGGAAGCCGCCGTACTCGAAGAGCCGCAGCAAGTCATAGTACTGACCGTGAACATCACCTGAACACACACACGTTTACATTTCCGACATTTGGCAGACTTCCTCAACCAGAACCACGTACAAAAGTGCTTAAGTGTCTATTGATGAATACATTAACACTGGTTACAGACATCGAATGCCATCGACCTAAAGCACCGTTCAGGTTTTGTTAATTAATAATATTAAACATGCACATAAACAAGGGAAAGGTGCAAGTTCTAGTGTTTCAGGAAGAGGTAGGTCTTCACCCGTCGTTTGAAGATAGTGACTCAGCTGTTCGGACATCTAGGGGAAGTTCATTCCACCACCTCGGTGCCAGAACAGAAAAGAGTCTCGCTGTTTACCTACCTCTAACCCTGAGAGATGGTGGGACACACAAAACACGGAGCTTCAGAACATCGACTCTTTGGATAATTAAAAGATCATGACGTGGACTATAAGGATGTGCTTCCTCATTAGTACTCTAAATGCCCGGTATTTATAAAGCTTCTTATACAGCACGTAACACAAACGTACTCCGGTGATCCACGAAGTCCCGCGTACACACCTCACCTGAAGATATCACGGTGTTAATCTCCCATAGTAAAATGTTTAGAACATCTCCGTGTGCTCTCACACAGCCTCAGCAATTATAGTGGACACAAACTGGGAGATGTTTCATTCAACATTTCATTTCATTCAACAAACAAACAAACAAACAAACAAACAACAACGGCCAATCATTTGTGACCTTGTGCATGTGGAAGAGGGCAAACAGCTCATTCCTCTGTGTGTGTGTGTGTGTGTGTGTGTGTGATGGGTCATGCGGCAGCTTGAAAAGACTCTGCTCTGTTTTACTCATGCTGCTCATCCTGGCTTTCCTATGACGGTGAGTGCGATGCAACTTTCATCGATGTTGACATATGAAGTTAAAGTGTAACCATAGTAACGTCTCGCTTTACCCGTGAAACGCCATCTAACTCCAGTTACTAATAAACTCTGTGCGTGAGAGAGGGGACCGGGACGATGACGTGTCACTACCGTCGCTACAGACACGAGCACGGTGAACACGAGAAGGAGCATCACGGGGACTGTACTTTAGTGCGACGCTTTACTTACAGCTGAAGGAGAATTAAGAGAAAGAAAGAAACTCGAAGCTGTTTAACAAACGGATTCCTGATCCGTGGCGTAATTAGAGACCGTGGTGACAAACACGACGGAGATTAGACGGCTGTGTGTTTTCCATCACAAATGTAAAAGGAGCGTGCTGTTATCCACGTCCTGATCTGTTGAGTGTTTATGACCAGGCAGTGAGGTTACTAACGCGACGGAGAGCACACGTGATGCTCTGCAAGGGTTATTTACGGTTGTGTTACTGTGCTAGTAATCTCCTAATCGGGGTGTGCTGTAAACGCTTGGTGTGATAAAACCCGGTGCTCTCAAGTTCACTCACCGCAGATCTTCAGCGGTGCCTCGAGCTCCAGCAGGATGGGCTGGCTGAGGAAGATTTCCCGGGATTTGAGGCAGAGGCCACGGATCTCGTTCTCCGTCAGCTGAACATTTTTGCCAGGCCGAGAGCCCTTAACTGCACAGACAGAGAGAGAGAGAGAGAGATTTTATGATAAAATGATGAAGTATAAACTTTACACTTACACATTGACAGCATGTGACACTTTCTTATCCAGAGCGACGTACAAAAGGGCTTTTAATTGTCTCAGTGAATACATTAACTCTGGTTCACTAGGTTACAGAGGGAAGATACAGTGAGTCTAAATCACTGCTATATACAACAACCAGGGAACAAAGTGCTAGTTTAAGGATTTCAGAAGTAACCGTCATTGACGAGATAAACAGAAGTTTACATTTCTTTATGGGGTTTTTTTTTTCAGATTTTTTTTTTTTTGTTTAAAAAGAGGGGGGAAAAAACCAAGATGACGTAAATAAGAACGAACTCGCTTCATTGAACGTTAAATTCCAACTGACAGTAAATCATTACGGTGTAAGAAAAAGACCAACGTGTTAACGAACATACACATCTGACTAACGGGCTTTTTACACCTGGTCACTTCATGTGTTTTCTGTGATCCGATATCTACCCGATGGTAAAAAGACCAGGTCTAAATGCCCTCCGAAACGTTTTGGAGACGTTTGGATAAATCCAATGGTACAAACCCCTACAGGAGGTGGTCTGGGACGTGTTTCAGATGAAACTGGACAGGTGTAAATGAATGTGGTTGTTCAAGACACATACGTCAGCGCTAAACTCCTCCCAAACGGAAGTACGTCACTCAGGTGACCTTTCACCCAGGCGTCTCGTCGGGTCTTAAAATGCGCTGCTGCTGCCAGCGAAAATGTAATGCAACAGTAAATGCTGTTTTTTGTAACATAAACGACGTTAGCAGTTTTTTCGTCTTCTTTATGATTGCGTTCTGAAATCCGCAAACACCAAAGTGTGTTCCGTTTCAATTACCCCAGAAATTAGGTCAAATATATTAGCATTTTGGGCGGGAGTAGAAAGATCGGATCGATATCCGATTCGCCGAGACGAGTTTATGTGGTCTAATGTAAATGGAACAGTTTTAACCAATCAGATAGATATCAGATCAGAGACAACACATGAAGTGACCGGGTGTAAAAAGGCCCTCTGTGAGAACAGCTCACACTAACAATCCCATACAGAGACCTTAGATGTAAGTGTTAGTGTTAATTCCTGCTAAAGTGCTGTGCCATCCTTCTAAACAGATTTCTCTCCTGCTCTGTAACAGATTTACAGGTGTTTATTATAACCTTAAATGGAATTCGCAGCGTTCACATTGTCCACACCTTCGTGTAGTAAAGACTCTTTCATTTTCACCACCGGCTTGTGTGTTTTTTTTTAAGCACGTCTTAATCCTGAGATTTGAGCTGTAAGGATGACGACGTACGTGGTAACGAATTGCATCACGACAAACTTCTCACGGATGTGTTTCCCTTTTATATCCTTTCTTTTATCTAATAATTTAAACTTGACCCAACCCGGTCACTGGAAGATTCTTGATGATAAACTCAAGCTTCTTTTCCCTCCTTACGTTGTCGTACCAGTTTAACTTTAAAGTCTTTTCAGTAAAGTGTCGAATATTCCTTTTTCTCAGGGTCACAGCAGCACATCGTCGGCATGTGAGTAAATCTAGAGCACTTATACTAGAGCCTATAAACACGTCGTGATGCGTATTGCGCACGTGGTATGACATCATGACATATTTCTGTTGTATAGCCCGGTCCTTGGTGATATTGTTCCGCTCTGTTGTCAAACAATGAAATGTTCGTACTGTAACACACCTAGCTATTAGTGTCACATTATCCTTTCATGCCTGATGCTCGGATGTCACTGATGTGTGAGAACTGAAAACAGCGGCGTTAGCCGTCACACGCTCGCATTAACACGAACACGCTGCTGCTCGCTGTCGTAACCACAAAAAGAGATGGAAACTGTAGAAGAGATGCAACAAAGAGAGCAACAAAATGCGATTGCTGCAAACTCTGTGGCTTTCGTGCAGCGGTTTAACGATCTACCTTTAACCTGTTATAGAGCTACAGATCTGCTGCGCTGAGGATGATGCACGGTTTAATAAAAGAATAGCACTTCCTTTGTACAAAACAAATGCTATACTTTTAATAAAAGATTGTCATTATGCTGATCAGAATATATATATGTACACACACACACACACACAACCTCACTGCTCTTTAAACAAATCAATAATTCACAATGACCCAATTAAACAAGGCCAAGCAACTTAAACAACTCCTGCATTTACTCTGCGAAAACACACACACACACACAACGGATACTAAGACAAGAAATCTGTGTAAACAGAGCGTCGGTTCAAACACAACGCAGAACTACAGCGCAGACTTCGTGTGGCTTTTCGGACGAGTTTCCCAGCAGCGAGGCAGCAAAACGGTGTCTGAGGCCTTCGCAGGAAAAACATCAGACCCCAGGAATAGAAGTGTGTGTGTTTGTGTGTGTGTGGGTCAGCTACAGGTTAACACAGCCAGCTGCCTACTCCACTCATCCTCCTGTGATGTACACAGAGAGCTGTAGTGAATCAGAGTCGAGCGCTTTGGGGTTTAAACACAAATCCTCACGAGGCGAGAATAGAAGCTGTAACGTGACTCAGTCCTGCGCTGTTACACAAGACAAGCTAGAACATACAACTGTGTATGAATCTGTATGTACTGCAGAACACACTGTCACATCCAACGATTTATAAATACACACCGTGCTTGTTTATTGGTACACTTAATATTGTAGAACATTTTTCCCCCCTCACTAGTTTTTTTTTTTTTCTTTAAATGAAAAATAAAAAAAAATTCCCGCACGAAGATCGTTGGAAACGGCAACAATAATCCGTGTAAAAAACTCTGTCCTGAAACCGTTACTGACCATAAATGTTAAGGAGCTTAGAGACATCCATCATATCTACAAATTCCTGTGTGTGAGCTTTGCTTTACTACAGAAATGTTAGGTCACAAATATAAACCCGTTGTTCACGTTCCGAGCGATGCCGTTATAACCAAAGTAGGGTTAAACCTGCTGACCAATCAAACGAAAGCATTTGACCGCTGTCTGGTAGAAAGTGTACTATTAACTCCAGGGTGTTAAAGTGCTAACAGAATTCCTCTCGTCATCTCTCGTACGTGGATGTTCTCAGAACGGCTTCCAAAACCGATTAAGAGCTTTCAGCATTTCAGTAAGAATCGTACGTAACCTCGCTGGTTATTTTTACATCTGTCGCCTTGCTCGACTCCATGCTGCACGTTTTAGCGTCAGGCTTTTAGGCGTTGTCGTTAATCCTGGTTTAAGAGCCGCGTTATACCCGAGCTTGAGGACCTCCAGACACCAGCTTTAAACGCCACCTTCTGAAACCTTTCAACCTTTCACTTCACTAACTCCCAGATTTCTCCGATTGTACAAAAAAGAAGTGAAGGTGAAGCTTGAGTTCCTGAATGTCATTTTGCCCACTTTGAGTCAATTTAGTTAAAAAAAAAACAAAAAAAACAACAATTTCAGCTTTTACCATCAAAAGTCAGTCTGGGTTTAAAACCCATTTCAAAACACACGCAAACCTGAATGACTGGTGATTCTTGGAAACATCTGAAATCTGATCAGGTGTGGAGGAATTATCTGAGGAAATACCTCCAAACCTGAAAACCGTGTATTTATGTGTGTGTGTTGAGGTAGCGGTAGCTCAGTGAAGAGGGAAAAAAGGGTCAGATTATATAAGGAGATATAAATACTGTTGTTATTGGACTTGTTTATTTTCTAGCCTATTTGCATAAACTGTGCTTTAACTACTGAAATAAACTATACACAATCTGTAGGGTCAAAGGATATTACTTTACATTTTATTTCCATTATTTAAGTGCTCACACATTCACACACACAATAATTGTAACTGTGTGCATTTTCAACACAAATGCTGTGTCAGATGATGGGAAGTGGCCGTGTCTCGGTGCTCGGATATAAACTCCGCTCGGCTACACTGTGCCCGGCTACACTGTGCCCGGCTACACTGTGCTCACTGATACAGTTACATAAACAGCTTCAACGTGACGTTTTCGTTTGATCACGACGTCGCCGTGCCTGTGGTGCTTGAACCCACCTTTAACATGATACTTTCACAGATCGTTTCATTCTAAAATTTAGGCAAACGAATCAAAATGATTGTTTCACAACTGCTGCTATGATTTCCTTTATATTTTTCTACCAGATCTCATTTCAGAGGCCACTCCGTCAGTACACAGTTTCATCCTCTATTAATAGACAACACAATGTCGCTATATAACACAAAGCAAACGTCTGACGAGGTCTGTCGTAAAAATCTGAACTAATTCTGTTTTTTTTCTTCAGATTTCGTCACATTCTACAATGTGATCTCTTAAAATCCACTGGGCCTGGTGAGATCTCGGGGCATCAGCGAGACTGCCGTTAATTACAGAAGAATGCATTTTTCTGACATGTCGAGATAATTGAGATACTGAATCTTTATAATTGCAGAATTAACAATTTTATTTCCTATTAAATCTCATTAAACTGTTAAACTTCTCATTGTTATGGATTTCATTTTGTTGTTTAAGTTAATCCTGACTTTCTTTTATTTATTTTACTAAAGTTTTACAAAATTTAAAAAAAAAAAAAAAAAAAACCACCAATCCAATAAATAAATTAATTAATTAAAAGGGGGGGGGGAAGGTTTAAAAATTGATGCTAAAACTAAATCGGAAAACACCTCAGTTTGTAAATAAACAAACATGTCAGAAAAGTGTATTGTAACACTGTCACTGTACTAATCTAATATAATTAATAATATACTGATTTATTATAACGATATACTAATATAACCCAGTGCTAGAAGATCCTCAAACAAAAAGTAGTTTGTGTTTACATCGTTAATCGCGTGACAACGAGATTAACTATACAGAAAACGGTAAATACGATCAACAAGCGCTGCGATTTCCACAATCTAAACTAACACGATGTTCAGACAGCAGATTGAAACGTCCAGGTTCGTTAAGCTGATGAGCACCAACCATGCATCGAATGATGAATACAAGCCACGCCCACTCGTGCATTATTTGCACGTTTTTGCATATATGGCAGCTCAAAATATCCTCATGTACATGTAATTTACATAGCCACGCCCTCGTTTGAGTGAGTCTATCGTTTACGAGGTGAGAAAGAGAAAGCCTGTTACCTGCATCTGATAAAAGAAGTAAACAGAAAAACGAAGAATGAATGAATAGATAAATTCGAGCTCACAGCCTTCTAATCATTACTCTAACACCTTAACCACTAAACTACACATCCCCTGTAGGTGGATGGATGGATAAATAAATAAATCTCAGTGAAGAAAAGATGAGTTTGCGACGGTTTTGTACAAAGTTTCTGTTAATTAATACACTAAGGTAAACACCTCAGACTTGTTCATTGGGGATAAACACAAACATTTAAATTTATCTAATATTCATCTTAAATATTATATTAATCTTTATAATAACCTTTTGTTCTATGTTTATGTTCCGTAAAAAGCTGCTTTGAGACGACGTCCATTGTTAAAGCTCTATACAAATAAATTTGAATTCAGGGCTACAATCTGAGAGAATTCAGAACTATTCCTGAATCCCAGTGAAACGTCTTTACACGCACTCGTGTTTCTGTCCTGCACTAATAAATAATCCTTATTTCTTTAATTACAAAAAATAAAAGAAATAAATGACTAAAAATCAGATGACAAAAAATAAAACACAAGCCCTATTCAGACAGGATTATACAGACACGAGGTTTTGGGGTAATTCCCTGTTGTAGTCCGTGATTTTTTCCGTCTGCATCACCACGGTGTGTTTTCTCTGCTCTTCTGATGGGTTCGGTCTGGATACGAGTGATTTTACGGCATCGTACACAAGGACAACATCAGCTTTGATTCTTCTATAAATAACAACTAGTTTTATCAGCTTAAATGTCTAACAACACACATGTGGGTCCTTAGGAAATACACCAGCTGGACACTTGCTTCTTCTGTAGGAGTTGTAGCACTGTACGTATGTGAGAGTTAAACACGCGTGAGGTGACGTGTTAAAACACGTATATTACAGACCGACGATCCGAATCAATACAATCCGAATGAGAGATTGGTCTGTCTTCACACTACAATTGAAAAAGATTCACATAAACAGCGGAAATGAAAGCTAAACCGGTATTTAACACGCTTTCACGTGTCTCATAACGGCGTATTGTTCTGTTACACGATTCTTCGTTTTTAAACTACAAACCAAGCCGATAGTTAACAAAACACTCGGTGGGATTTTTCAGAGATTCAACCACAAACCACTTTAACTCGATGACATAGTTAAAATAGAATTACTTTACATTTTACACGTGCATCGTTTCACAGACACGATCGTACATAAATAAACACGTCTAGTGTCTTTTCCAGGACAGAAACGAATCTAAATACACAAAGCTAAAGCGGTAGCTATTCACTTCCTGTATTTGTTAGCCACATTAGCATCGAGTATCCAGGCTAAAAAAACCAAGATAACAGATTACCGACGTATCTATAATAAGTCGTTATATATAAACGTGTATGTGTCGCGTGTCGTGTTCACGTCTGCATCATTACAGAACAGGACACAGGCTTTTTCTCCAGATGACCTGTATAACACCTCACGTTCTACATACTGTACGACCCTCAGCACCGGTTTATTAACTTATTTAATCAACAACGCAAACGTGTGATGTTTTAATACGGAAATAAATCTAGACAATAAAATAAAATCCCATCGAAACCGTTTCGTTTCGGTCCGTGAAGGAGCTCGAGCTCCGTTTACTGACAGGATTCGCGGCGGCTGAGGTGATTTTTTTTTTTAGCACAAAAACCCATTTAAACGTTTTTATCGCAAACAAAACGTGTAAAAAATCCTCATTATCAGACGGTACACGGTGTAAAACAGTTCACATTCCGTCAAAATCAGACGAAAAAACGGAGCCTTTCTCACCTTCCAGGAGACGCTGTATTATGGAGTCGATGTTTAATTTGTCCGGTTCCGCCATTTTACTTCTGTTTTCTCGCTGTGTTCAAGCACCTCAGGGATCTCAGTCACCAAAAAAACGTCAAAATAATAATAATAACAACAGTAATAAGGCCCCGAGCAAAGAAAAAAAAAAGAAAAGTGGGCAAATCGTTAAAAAAAGAAGAATAAGAAGAAAAGAAAGAGAGCGTTTTTTTGGTTAGCCGCTAGCTTAGCTTTCCTTGGCTAGCTGCTAACATTTAGCTTAGCTACACCGCGTTAGCTTAATAAATACCCGTATTATTAATACTAAACCGAAAAGGGTTTATATCATACAAAAATATTACATATAACTTCACTGCCTGCCTGTTTTTCTTGCTATTATTCTGACCGTCTTCACCCTTTTTAACGGTCTCTCTGCCTTCGGTCCTCCACCAGCACTAAAAAAAAAAACAGGACCGTGCTGCTAAAGGAGGGCGGGAACACTGCGCGTACGTTTAACTCTATCCGAGAGCGGATTGGTCCGTGGCTTAGGTTTGAACCGAGTTTCAGCGCGCTCATTGGTCGCTTCTTACGTCAACCACATAGTTCAACGCGACGGCCTTGTTGTAAAAGTGTGACGTCAACGTACCGACTGAAATAGTGCAAAATGAATCTTTTAGACGATTCGATTCATTTGCGATACATTTTAATACAGTGATTCATTCGAATCGTTAACTTTCCGATTCGATAAAGTGTAAGTTATTTTTCGTTAAATAAAAATCCGTACGCACCAAACAATGTTTTAATAAATGCTTATATTACAATAAATTTTGATATATATATATATATATATATATATATATATATATATATATATATATAGAATAAGACTACGACAGTTTTAGAGATGTATGAATATTTCTACACACAGAATTAAACACTTTTACATTTTATAATATTTTTGTTAATTACTTTTATTTGATTTCAAATTTATTTATTATTAATTCGAGTTAATTTAATGTCTTATTTATTTACTTATTTTTTCTATATAGTTAGGCATGTCTAAATATAAAAGTTTATTTCCAATACTTTTTTTTTAAATGTAGCTACACAATGCTAGTGAATAAATTGTTAAAAAAATAAAAATAAATAAATAAATGAATAAATACTCAAGGTATCTGGATTAACGTTAATAACTAAATTTGTCCAATTTGTCCACACAAACCATAGTGTTAATTTAATGCCTTAACCTTAATGTCAGCAGAGGGGATTCTCACACATTCTCACATCACACACATCCTGAAGGGGTAATGTGTAGTGCATTGTAAATATGTCTAATAGTACACTATGTGTACTGACTATGTACGAGCAGATTGACCTGGTATTGAGCATTTTGCACACTTTCACCCGTATGTAAACTGTTCTTAAACTGTTCTTAATTTCTGTTTAATTACTGTATGTAAATTGTTCTGCGATTTCTGGAGTTTGCTACCAAGAATTTCACTCACCAAGGCACGTGTGCTGTGGTGATGTGACAATAAAAGTGACTTGACTTGACTTAAAAAGTCTCTCTATATATACAGGAAATAACTAGGCCTGTATTCTGTGGATGGATTCTTTGGTGATCAGAATCCAGGCTTGATTATTTCCATAACAGACACAAAATAATCACAATAGGCACCTTATTTACACACTGCCTTGAGGGCACATTGTGTCACCTCATGTAAATAAGACCAGGACTTTTTTTTTCACAGTACATTTCTTTAACAAAACTGTTACCTGCTGTTTCTCTGAATCATTAGGTTGTGCGAATGTTTATACCTTTGCACAGAAATATGTAATGCAACATTATTAATATTATTATATATAAAAAAATAAATGTTATTTCGTAATGCAGCATCCACGAGAATAAAGAAACTAAAGACTTTCATTATACAAGCAGAATTAATGTCCAGACAATAAAGGTTTCGAGACCTAAGTATTACCAAATGTTGTAAATATCTCCCTCTTGTGGTGAGATTCGTCCATAACACTATACAGTATCACGTAAATGATGACTGTCTTTCCTAATGACTGTTTTTCTTTATTTGACCTTTTAAAAATTTATACTTTACTGAAAACATATTCAGGACTCCAGATTAAAAACCTGCAATTTTTTAAATGAATCTGAGGGTAAAATGTAACACAGGCAAAAAAACAAACTACTGGCTTCCAATTAACAAAATTAATTATATTATTCATTCATTCATCTTCTACCGCTTATCCGAACTACCTCGGGTCACGGGGAGCCTGTGCCTATCTCAGGCGTCATCGGGCATCAAGGCAGGATACACCCTGGACAGAGTGCCAACCCATCACAGGGCACACACACACACACACACTCTCATTCACTCACGCAATCACACACTATGGACAATTTTCCAGAGATGCCAATCAACCTACCATGCATGTCTTTGGACCGGGGAGGAAACCGGAGTACCCGGAGGAAACCCCCGAGGCACGGGGAGAACATGCAAACTCCACACACACAAGGTGGAGGCGGGAATCGAACCCCCAACCCTGGAGGTGTGAGGCGAACATGCTAACCACTAAGACACCGTGACCCCCCGAATTTATTTATTATTTAACATTTTTCAATACATTCTTTTACGGAATGAGATGAAATGCGAATGTTTTTACACCTTATGGAGAAAATGAAGAAGATTTAAGAAGTTTTATTTATAGATCTGTTTTATGCCTCATTACACTTATCATTAACAAATGAACATCAGTAATCTGAACAAAAGTGCATGTAAATGTTCTTTATTTATGTTCTGCCATTTTGCGCTTGGTTCTTTTCTGTGGATCGGTGAATTGTTGTAGGAGACTTTTTATTTTGACTTGTAGATAAATCGTAATTTTTAAGCAGGAGTAGAGGGGGTCAAAACTTTTGCATTTAAAGGTTTTAAAACAGGTTCCTGTATTAATTATTCGATGGTCCTCTGGTTTAATCCTCACTCCTCTGGAATAACTAAAATCTCCAGTGTGGAAATATTATCGAAAATATAACGAGCTCAAGGCCAAGCTCACTGTTCATCAGATATGTGTGTGTGTGTCTGTGTGTGTGTGTATGTGTGTGTGTATGTGTGTGTGTGTCTGTGTGTGTGTGTATGTGTGTGTGTGTCTCTATGTATGTGTATTTGTGCGTCTGTGTGTATGTGTTTGTGTGTGTCTGTGTGTGTGTGTGTGTCCGTGCGTGTGTCTGTGTGTGTCTGTGTGTGTGTGTGTCTGTGCAGCAGCTCCATTGTACACACATGAAGCTTTAGATCAACAAACACACAGACACACACATACACATACACACACAGACACACACAGACACACACACAGACACACACATATACATATACATACACATACACACAGACACATACACACAGACACACATACACACACAGACACACACACATACACACACAGACACATACACACACAGACACACACAGACGCACACACACCGACACACAGACACACACACATACACATACACACACAGACACATACACACAGACACACAAACACACACATACACAGAAACACAGACATACACACACAGACACACACATATACATACACACACAGACACACACATACACATACACACACAGACACACACACATACACATACACATACACACACACAGACATGTTCTCTCTGATGTTCTCTCTGACTCTACACTGAAGAAGAGATACATTTCTATTAAAAGATGAACTCAGAGGTGTCCATGGTTTTTACCTCCTCACTGTAGCTCACAACTGTTGAATTCTCGAATCTGATTGGTCAAAAGTGTGAATTAAAAGACTCCAAATATTTAATCATTTATAAAGAGCAGTAAACAGAAAAGGGTTTGTCTTTAAACCTGCTCCAATTCTCTCAGCTTCACTTACAGATTTAAGGGAAATGACCATATTATTATTTATGTTCTGTTTAATCTTCTGGAGAACTTCCATAGAGTTTCTACTTAAATCTGTGCAGATTCCTAAACACCATCGATGATTTACCTGAAAACAAAACACACGCGGAGTAAAGACATGGATTCATCTTCAGGCGTTTAAGCCTGGATCGGGAGTCTTCCCCAGGAATGCTGGGCGTTGGACGGGAACACACACACACACACACACACACACACACACACACACACACACACACACACAGTCATACCTAGGGGCATTTTTCAGCAGTATTTGGGTGGAGAACACACTCAGAAACTGCACAGAGACGAGCTCAGGATCAAACCTAGAACCCTGGAGAACATGAGACATGGAACAGCACATAGACATTTAAAGCATTTGACAGACGATTTTTATCCATTCCGAGGTACAAAAGTGTCTCAGTGAACCGCTACACCGACACACACTGCAGCACCAAGTCACAGAATATACACAGTAGGATAAGGAGGTGCCAAAACTTCAGCACATGTCAGATTGAACAGGAAAGTAAGAAATTCGTGAGCAGAAGTTAGAGCAGCTGCTGTCTCTAATGCACATGTTTGTAGAAACCTACAGTGGTTCATATCAGCTCCAAATATTACTCAATAAACTCTTAAAGAAAACAATAATATTAAAAATCTCTTTCTGTGTACTAACATAACACACATCATTTTTTAACAGAAAAATAATAACAAAAATTATTATAATTTTTTTGTAGAGTAAAAATCAGGAGTTCGGATTTTTCATTCATTCATCTTCTACCGCTTATCCAAACTACCTCGGGTCACTATCCTATCTCAGGCGTCATCGGGCATCAAGGCAGGATACACCCTGGACGGAGTGCCAACCCATCACAGGCCACAAACACACACACACACACACACACACTCTCATTCACTCATGCAATCACACACTATGGACAATTTTCCAGAGATGCCAATCAACCTACCATGCATGTCTTTGGACCGGGGGAGGAAACCGGAGTACCTGGAGGAAACCCCCGAGGCACGGGGAGAACATGCAAACTCCACACACACAAGGCGGAGGCGGGAATCGAACCCCGACCCTGGAGGTGTGAGGCGAACGTGCTAACCACTAAGCCACCGTGACCCCGAGTTCGGATTTTATTTAAAAATATTTTTTAAATCATATTATATTACACAGTATCACATATAACTTTATTTCTTTAATTGTTTTATTTCTAAAAAAAAATTATAAACTCTCTTTATTTATTATTATTATTATTATTATTATTATTATTATTATTATTATTATTATTATTATTACTATTTCTTGTTGTTCTGAATATTTTTCCTGCACAGTTTCATTCAGAGGAGAATCTGTGTGTTATGTAACATCACTTTAATCTCCTCATCACAGTGATTCATGGTTTCAGGGTGAAAGAAGCATCACAGAGTCTCGAGGAAACTTCCCCTGATGATGATGATGATGATGATGATGAGGGTCTGGATGTGGGTTTGTTTGTTTGTAGTTTGTGGTTGTTGTTGTTCTGTAGTCGACTGTAACGTCACTAAATTTGGGATTTGAGTTTTGGTTCTTTTACATGAACTGCTGAGTCGACATGTTTAACTGCGCAAGAAAAAGTATTAGGAAATATTTTAGCTAAAAATAGAAAGAGCTGAAGACTTAAATAGTATTTATTTATTATTTTATTATAAATATTAATCTGTTAATTCTAATTAATTATAACATCTGAAAAGTTTACGTCATGTTTTTATTCACAGAGGTGCTAAAATTATTCAAAAATAAAATAAAAAAATGACTAATTTATTTTAATTTTAGATAAAAAAAAAACCTTAAAAAAATATTTTATTGAATGTTAATTCATCTTTAAAAAAACTTTAAATTAACATTTTAAATGAAATATCCATTTATTATCCAAAATTATCCATTTTACTATTTATTTATTTATTTATTTATTTATTTATTTATTTATTTATTTATTAAACAAAGAATTTGCCATTCCTGTGTCGTAGTATTTAATGTGGCACAAAGTAAAAAGTCAAATTTTTTTTCCCGTGGAAAATTTCGTTTCCTCACGTTACGTTCACACGTGAATGTGTGTAAGCGACAAACACGTCACTGAACCGTAACCAAAAATGTCAAAATGTTAAAGAAAAACCACAGGTCTGATGACTGAGACGATGTGGTAACATGAACGTGAGGAGTGGAGAAGCTGAAACTCTGGAGAAATGTGGGGAGAACAACAGACAGAGACAAGTCCAGTCTGGTCTGGAGTTAAAAAAAACCTTCTTCCCTTCTTCCTCTTCAGTCCTCTACAAAAGCTTCCATTCTTCATCCCTCCTTCATCAGATGCCCGAGTGAGAGTCAAAGAGAAGAACCGAAGAACTTTAATTCTACGCTTCAGAAACATTCAAGACTCCTAAAAGGTTGGAACTTAAAACATATTATTTATATTTAATATAAAAATAATTCATATTTTTATAACTTTTTTTTTAATTATTTGTTTTAAATTTTGAAAAAAAAATAGAATAAAAAAGACATAACATAAATTTTAAATCTCATATAAAATCAGATTTGTGTTATTTCATTTAATTTGTTTGTTTGAAAATTTTTAATCTCTTTTTAAAACAAAATATTTGCATAGAAATTTAATTTGATGCAACTCTGTTTTTTTATTAGAATTGTTATGAATATATGATACTTTTATATGATATTTTTATATATTATAATACTATTTTTTAGCTACAGGAACTTTGCGAGCTCTGTTATGTTTGTCATCATTTTCCATCCGTGGGATAAAACCGCAACCTTTTTCTTATCAAATGTTCTAAAACTTTCTTTTGCCATTTTTAAATCGTTCATTTTTACTCACATTTTCCGTCTTTTTTTTATCACTCTACATTTCAAACAAGTCTAAAATCCTCAGATTCTTCATTAGAGATTTAATATTGTTGTTTTTTTGCACACTACAAATCAACACCAATTTTTTTTCTTCTCTTTGAACTGATTTTTTTGCAGAAGCTTTTTAACAAATAATCGATCGGCGTTTCAGACTCGTGTCAGATTATAATTTTAGTCGTCTGTGGAGCCGTCGAACAAATCTCCAGAAACAGCATCAGTAATTACAGGTAGTCAGTGTGTTTTTCACCTCATCACCTCACTGCCTCGCCCTTCACAGAGACACACAAAGACACACAACATGTCTGTGTTGATCCTCAGATACCAAAATGAATCCAGGTTTTGTAATAACACGATGAATCACAGTGTTTGTCCGTGTGAAACTTTTATACACCAAAATTTACAAGCGCAGCCTTTTGGCACCCTTTTTTTTTTTTTGCTGTCGTCCTGCGTTATGGTTTGGTATTTAGTTGGACGGCAGACAAACCTGCAGATGAACAGAGGGTAAAGACGCGTCAGGACGTGTCAGGGCTTTATTTTATTATTTTTTTAAGAGATTGTTACAAAACTGTAGCCAGAAGGTAGAAAATCCTGCATGGGCTTGTTCACAAGGAGGCTTCAGACTCTCAGGCATGCAGTGGTGTGTGTGTGTGTGTGTGTGTGTGTGTGTGGGTGGGTGTGTGGGTGTGTGTGCGTGTGCGTGTGTTTACAACATAGTGTAACGCAAGACTGATTTAAACCACGGAGGATAAAAAGACTAACCCTCATCTCCTCCACTGAAAAACACATGACGAATCCTACAGAACCACAAACATCAGATACAACAACAGATCCAGAAAAAAAATCCTTATTAGTGACGTAAAGACAAAAAATAGAAACCAGATCACACGATGATTAAAAAAGTGATCCAACGCCTCAGTCTGATTCACACTGAACACTAAAATCACTAAAAAGTTATAAAACTAATATTTCTCTTTAATCAGATAGAAATAATTGTTTTTAAACAAACAGGTTGGAAAAACAAAACTGAGACGAGTTTAGAAGTCAGTTCGATAATTTTAGGTCATTTGTTGTCATTTTATGATAACCGCCCACCCCACCCCACCCCACCCCACCCCACCCCACCCCACCACTTGCATTAGAACGGAAAAAAGAAGGACAGAAATACAAAAATACAGAAAGAAAGAAAGAAAGAAAGAAAGAAAGACGGAAATACAAAAATACAGAAAGAAAGAAACACAGAAAGAAATGCAGAAATAAAGAAAGAAAGAAAGAAAGAAAGAAAGAAAGAAAGAAAGAAAGAAATACAGAAAGAAAGAAAGAAAGAAAGAAAGAAAGAAAGAAAGAAAGAAAGAAAGACGGAAATACAAAAATACAGAAAGAAAGAAACACAGAAAGAAATGCAAAAAGAAAGAAAGAAAGAAAGAAAGAAAGAAAGAAAGAAAGAAAGAAAGAAAGAATCTGAGGGTTTAGAGTTGTGACAAATGTGGATTCTATGAAGGATGTTCAGAGAAGAGACACGAGACGTTTCTTCATTTCTGTCACGTTTCCTCATTTTGCAGCAAATTAAACTTACACAACTGTTTGAAGGAACCGATGCGTCGTTCACACAAGCAGCTAAAATGTGTTTTAAAAGCTTTCTAATAAAATTCACTCATATCAGGAAATGAGAGTGAACACCAAAGACAAAAAGATGTTCTGATGAAAATCTGTGGGAAAGTTTTGACCACACTGTAAAATCACACAGTTGTTTTTTTTTTTTTTGGATTCTTTTATTCTTTTATTAAAACTTTCCTCCTCCTCAGGATGGGATCATCAGGAATACAGATCGTGTGTGTAGGTTTGGGGATTCTGGGCCTCATCGCTGCCATCGTCACCTGCGTCCTCCCCAGCTGGAAAGTTTCCTCCTTTACTGGACAGAACATCATCACAGCACAGGTACACACACACACACACACACACACACACACACACACACACACACACACACACACACACACACACACACACACACACACACACACACACACACACACACACACACACACACACAGCTCCATGTAGTGTTTAACTGCACCTATCCATTACAGCTCATGTGTGATCAGCTCAGATGACTCAGACATGTGAGTTGTGTTAAAAGTGACTTAGCTTAATTAGGGATGCTGAGTTCAGGTGAGTGAGTAAAACTAGATGAGTCATGTGACACTAATCAGGTGTGTAAAATTAGCTCAAGTGAATCAGGCCTGCTTACATCAAGTACTAAATTGGGTCAGTTGAATTATGTGAATCAGATGAGCTCAGGTGAATCAAGTGTGTCTAATAACCTCGGCTATTTTTAGGCGACGTGGATCAGATGTGTAAAATTAGTTGTGGTGAATCAGGTGAGGTGAATCAGATCACTTGAATTCGTCAGACATTTAAACACATCTGTCATTTTAACACATCTGATTCAAATCTGACTCCCAATTACATCAGCTAAATGAGGTGAATCAGATGAGGTGAATCAGGTGAAGTGAATCAGATGATGTGAATCGTTTGACAGATGCCCTTATCAAGAGCGACTTATCTCATTTGAGTCCAAATGGCAAAAAAGTGTAGTATGTGAACATGTAATTCATCTAATGTGTGTGTGTGTGTGTGTGTGTGTGTGTGAGTGCAGGTTCAGCAGGAAGGCCTGTGGATGGAGTGTGTGTACCAGAGCACGGGCCAGCAGCAGTGTAAATCCTACGAATCACTGCTGATCCTGGGCTCAGACATACAGGCGGCTCGTGCCATGACCATCGTGTGCTGCATGCTATCGTCCATCGCCCTGCTGGTGCTGTTTGCCGGCGCCGAGTTCACCACATGTGTCGAAAATGAGGGCGTCAAGCCGAAGATCTGCCTGGTGGCGGGTGTGTGCATGCTCATAGCCGGCCTGCTGCTCATCATCCCCGTCAGCTGGACGGCCAACAACGTGGTAAGAAACTTCAACAACCCACTGGTGAACCCATCAAACCGCAGAGAGCTCGGCCCCTGCATCTTCATCGGGTGGGCCGGAGGAGTGCTCCTCCTGCTGGCAGGAGGACTGCTGTGCTGCTTCAGCCGTCCACGATCCGAAGGCTCCGGAGGCACCGCTAAGTACTACAGCAATAGCGCATCTGCTCCGGCTAAAAACTACGTCTAGACAAACAATAAACATTTCATTTAAGAGTGTCAGGATGTGTCGGTCTAAACCACTATCATACTAAATTACATTAAAAAGGGGCGGAGCAATCAGAATCCAAAATATAAACAATGATATCTAAAAAAGAAATAGGAACGAATTTATTTATCAGTATAACACTGTAAGATAATCTGATATAGTACGATTGTTAATATTATGCTACATACTTACAGATAATTATGTCATAAATATACATTTAAACGTTATTTTATATCATCATACCCCAAAAAACTGTATTATTAAGCATCCTCTAGTCTCATTTGAATAATTTAAATATGGGCGGGGCTTCTTTAACAATGAAGTGTGGTGTGTGTTAACAGGATAAATAAATCTCAAACCTCAGAGTTTGTAAATATTACTCAGGATGATGAAAAAAATCACAAAATGTCTTTATATTCATTTACATGTTTATGTTTTTTTTTTCATGAGGGATAAAGTAATAAAAATTATGTTTCAGTATTTTTTTTTTAAATACTTTTAGAAAAGCTACAGCAGCACAATTCTATGTATTATATTTACATTTACATCATTTGGCATCATTATTACGCTTCATTAGAGTCTTTATGTCAGAGATTATTAAGAAAATCTGTCTGTTAGAGCAGCTAAAGATGAACACGTGTTGGGGTTTAGTCAGGGATTTGGTGTAGAAGAGCTTGTTAGTGCCGTGTGGGATTAGACGGGTGTGTCACGTTGCTTAGTGAACATAAAATGGTAAAACTGTAACATCATGGCTTTCTTTTTATATTTTAATAAAACTAACATTCCTAAATATTTGATTATGTTTCATGTTTATTTGGAGATTTTTGTCCATTGATAATGATGATGATGATGATGACGACGATGATGATAGTATAGATGATGATGATAGTATAGATGATGATGATAGACGATGATGATGACAGTATCTCATAGCCACGCCCCTAAAAATGTTTACATGCTGAACCATAGTGCAAAGAGGCGGATCTTTCTTTACGCTTAGCTCTAATTGGTCAGATGTTGGTGTTCCACAGGACGTTTTTTCACTATGACCAGAGCTTCTCTTGATCCCTGATTAAAGACAACATTACAGTGACTATTGTTGGTAAACTGCCATGGATATAAAAGAAAATTAAATATTCTAGGGTGTGCAGTTTGAGGAAATGGATCAACGTCTCATTCACTCACACACTACGGACAATTTTCCAGAGATGCCAATCAACCTACCATGCATGTCTTTGGACTGGGGGAGGAAACCAGAGTACCCGGAGGAAACCCCCGAGGCATGGGGAGAACATGCAAACTCCACACACACAAGGTGGAGGCGGGAATCGAACCCACAACCCTGGAGGTGTGAGGCGAACGTGCTAACCACTAAGCCACCGTGACCCCCATGTCTAAATACTGATAAAAAATTAAATATAAATAAAGTTTGTGTATTTACAGTGTGATACAGTGGAGATAAAATCAGAGCAGATTATATCAACTGTTTTTGTTCATCTTCTTCTTCTTCTTCTTTCGGCTTTTCCCTTCAGGGGTCGCCACAGCGAATCATCTCTCTCCACCTAACCCTATCTTCTGCATCCTCAACACTTGCACCCACTAGCTTCAAATCCTCATTAATTACATCCATATACCTCCTCTTTGGCCTTCCTCTTTGCCTCCTGCCTGGCAGCTCCATGTCCAACATTCTCCTACCAATATACTCACTCTCCCTCCTCTGAACATGTCCAAACCATCTTAATCTCGCCTCCCTAACTTTGTCCCCCAAACGTCTAACATGGACTGTCCCTCTGATGTACTCATTCCTAATCCTGTCCAATCTTGTCACACCCAAAGAGAACCTCAACATCTTCAGCTCGGCTTCCTCTAGCTCTGACTCCTGTCTCTTCTTCAGTGACACTGTCTCTAAACCATACAGCACGGCCGGTCTCACCACTGTCCTGTACACCTTCCCCTTGATTCTTGCTGATATTTTCCTATCACACAGAACTCCTGACACCTTTCTCCACCCACTCCAACCTGCCTGCACTCGTTTCTTTACTTCTTTCCCACTCTCTCCATTACTCTGGACTGTTGACCCCAAGTACTTAAACTCCTGTACCTTCTTCACCTGTTCACCCTGTAACCTTACTGTTCCACTTCCCTCCCTTTCATTCACACACATGTACTCAGTCTTACTACGACTGACTTTCATTCCTCTTCTCTCCAGCGCAAACCTCCACCTCTCCAGGTTTTCCTCCACCTGCTCCCTGCTCTCACTACAGATCACAATGTCATCTGCAAACATCATCGTCCAAGGAGACTCCTGTCTGACCTCCTCTGACAACTGGTCCATCACTATAGCAAACAGGAAGGGGCTCAGAGCCGATCCCTGATGCAGTCCCACCTCCACTGTGAACTCCTCTGTCTGACCTACAGCACACCTCACCACTGTCCTGCTCCTCTCATACATGTCCTGCACCACTCTGACATACTTCTCTGCTACTCCTGACTTCCTCATACAGTACCACAGCTCTTCTCTTGGCACCCTGTCATACGCTTTCTCTAAGTCTACAAACACACAGTGCAACTCCCTCAGACCATCCCTATACTTCTCCATCAACATTCTCAGAGCAAAAATTGCATCTGTTGTGCTCTTTCTGGGCATGAAGCCATACTGCTGCTCACAAATTTCCACCACCTTCCTTAACCTAGCTTCCACTACTCTTTCCCACAACTTCATTGTATGGCTCATCAACTTTATCCCCCTATAGTTGCTGCAACTCTGCACGTCACCCTTATTCTTAAAGATCGGCACTAACACACTCCTCCATTCCTCAGGCATCCTCTCACTGTCTAATACCCTGTTGAACAAACTAGTTAAAAATTCCACTGCTGCCTCTCCTAGACACTTCCAGACCTCTACCGGGATGTCGTCAGGACCAACTGCCTTTCCACTTTTCATCCTCTTCAAAGCCTTCCTGACTTCATCCTTTCTAATCTTATCTACTTCCTGTTCCACAGAGTTCACCCCTTCTACTCTTTTTTCCCTCTGATTTTCCTCATTCATCAGCTCCTCAAAGTATTCCTTCCATCTCCTCTGTACACTCTCCTCACTTGTGAGCACCCTTCCATCTCTATCCTTAATAATTCTAACTTGCTGCACATCCTTCCCATCTCGATCCCTCTGTCTAGCTAACCTGTACAAGTCCTTCTCTCCTTCTCTAGTGTCTAACCTAGTGTACAACTCTTCATATGCCTTCTGCTTGGCCTTAGACACCTCCCTCTTCACTCTGCGCTGTAACTCCTTGTATTCCTGTCTATTCTCTTCAGTCCTGTCCATATCCCACTTCTTCTTGGCTAATCTCTTCCTCTGGATACTATCCTGAACTTCCTCATTCCACCACCAAGTCTCCTTATCTTCTTTCCTCCTTCCAGATGACACACCCAGCACCTTTCTCCCTGTCTCCCTGATCACTTCTGCTGTAGTTTCCCAGTCATCTGGCAGCACTACCTGACCACCCAGAGCCTGCCTCAACTTCTGTCTAAATTCCTCACAACATTCCTCCTTTTTCAGCTTCCACCACTTAGTTTTCTTCTCTATCTTTGACCTCTTCCTCTTACAGACCATCAGAGTCATCCTACACACCACCATCCTATGCTGTCTGGCTACACTCTCTCCCACTACCACTTTACAGTCACTAATCTCTTTCAGATTGCCTCTTCTACAAAGGATGTAGTCTACCTGTGTTCTCCTACCTCCACTCTTGTAAGTCACTCTATGTTCCTCCCTCTTCTGAAAATACGTGTTAACCACAGCCATGTCCATCCTCTTAGCAAAGTCTACTACCATCTGTCCTTCAAGGTTCCTTTCCTTAACTCCAAACTTGCCCATCACCTCCTCATCACCTGTGTTCCCCTCACCAACATGTCCATTAAAATCCGCTCCTATCACCACTCTCTCACCCGTGGGAATACTCTCCATCACCTCATCTAATTCACTCCAGAATCTCTCTTTCTCCTCTAACTCACAACCTACCTGCGGGGCATAACCACTAACAACATTCAACATCACCCCTTCAATCTCTAACTTCAGACTCATCATCTTGTCTGACACTCTCTTCACCTCCAGAACATTCCTCACAAACTCCTCCTTCAGGACCACACCTACCCCATTTCTCTTACTATCCACACCATAATAAAACAGCTTGAATCCTGCTCCTATACTACGAGCCTTGCTACCCTTCCACTTGGTCTCCTG
>NC_083477.1:879087-976587 GCF_030014155.1 Tachysurus vachellii | reverse complement strand
AAAAGTATGTGCCCCCATCCATCACACCCATATAGGATGGTATGTTAAACAAGCTGTTGTGTGATGATCAGGGGTGCACATACTTTCTGCCATACAGTATAACTAACTAAATGTTTGGAATAGTACAGAACAACATCAAGTCCTGAGGTTCCCTCAGGGTTCCAACAGAAGAACCATAAAGGGTTCTACATTTTCAGTGAAAAATAACAGAACAATGATTTCTGGAAAATAAAAACTATTGATTTCATGATAAATTGTGTTACGATATATTTATAAACACTGTAGATATTATAGATTTTATATTTATTTTAAATCATTACAGGTTTTTACAGGCTGTTAAAGTTACATTTCTCCTTTTCAGTCCTTTTTTTAAGGTTTCTTGACTTTTGGAGCCACACTCGCACACACACACTCTCTCACACACACTCACACACACACACACACACTCTCTCACACACACACACACACATATACACACACACACATATACACACACACACACACATACACACACTCACATACACACACTCACACACACACATACACTCACATGCATGCACGCACGCACGCACACACACACACACTCACACACACACACAGTAACTGATGTGTATTTTGAAAACAGACAGCTGTCCTTTCTGTCACACACTTGATCTGCTTGCGTTCACCACATCCTGTGTAGATATGCAGATACACAATCTGCCCAAATATGGCAAAAAAAAAGCGCGCACAACGCGTGTGTGAACGTGGAAAAAAAAAAACAGACGTGTGAAAGATCTGATGACGCTTCAAGAAGAAACCTGACTTCCTGATTCTTTACACGCTTCGTGAGTTGAGTAAAATGATGTGTCGACTCTCTCAAATCAGGTATTTTAGGTGAAAGCTGAGAGCTGACTCGTGTGTATGAGCGTTTTCCTCATTATTAATTTTAAACACTTGGAATGCTGTTAGTCAAAAAGCAACCACAAAACAGACCAATGTTGAAGCATTGCAAAATTTGTTTTGTTTAAAAAAAAAAGGAAGTGAGCGCAAAGAGTCGACTCATGGGTGAGCTGAATCAAATGATCAAATGAATCAGTGAACAGAGCTGGAGCTTTTTACAAATTCAAACCTTCAAACTAACACAGAGAATAAGGGGATGAGTCATGTGTGCTGTTTGCTCAGATGTCAGCATCACAAACCCTGTTTAGTAAAATACAGTAAAATACTAAAATGTGTTTTTATAAACATGACTGTGTGTTTTTTATTTTTCATTTTTGGCTAAACTGATAAAAAAAAACAAAAAACTGATCGACTGATAAAAAGCTGAATATTGAGTCAATCTGGAAGTGAGTTAAAACATGAAAAGAAAAAAAAACCTGCAAGAACTACAACCTGAGCCAGTTATCTTCAGGTCAGAGTCACACAATGTACTATATACAGTCTCTATCATAATGATGTGTTTGTTTGTTTGTTTGTTTATTAAATCTGTATTTATCTAAGATACCTCTGTTAAAATAAATGATAAAGAAAATAACATTCGTTCATTAACTCATCTAGAAGAAATGAATATCGGCTTTAAAGATATCACTAATATTACAGGTGACTAATAATTTCTGATCTACATAAAGAATAACGAATTATATTATATTATATCTTATTATGTTATATTATTGCTCTATGATCCTACTTTATTTGTTGCTGTATAGCCACACGTTACTTTAATACCCATGATGCACCGCGGGTGTGTCCGTTATAACCCGGCGCTCACCTTGCTGAGCGGCAGGACGATGAAAGCTCCTCCTCCGCTGGCGTCCACGATCATGGCCACGAACTTGGGGTTGACGGAGCAGAAATTGCTGTCCCACGTCATCTGAGAGATCCTGATGTCATCGTAGCACTGGTCCGCCTTCACGGCCTGGCCGAAGACGTGCCGGAATTTACTGGTCCTCACGACTTTCCTGGACATGATGAGCTGAAGCAAATCTCTCTCTGTGTTCTGCACAAAGCAATGGGAAATATATTTACTTACATCACTTATTGTTATCTCAGCTTGCTTTCACATACACAGTGCTGAGTGTGTGAATGGCGTGATCTCGTCTTTGGTGCTTTAGTCATATGCAAACAACGCAAACATCTCACTCTGACTGTTTGTCTGTTTCTGAGTAAACTCAAGAATAATGTGAGGAAGTGATTCCGAATCGACTCACAAGAGGAAGTGAATCAGTCTAACTGACTGAGCCGAAGGACAGAGCTGTAGGACTGCAGAAATTCCATGTGCAAATGCAATGTGGACAATTGAGAACATGAGACTCTTTATAAACGTCTAGAACGTTAGCAGATCATGTGGTGAGTTAGTGATTTATATGCACACTTGTCAGCCTGTTTCTGACCAGTGAATGAAAGAGGGTTTTTTCGAAGATGTTTTCAACTCTACACACACCTCAGAATATGTTTTTGATTAATTTAATGATTGTGTAACCAAACAAATCAAAAGAATCAATTTCACTCTGATTCACTCTCTCACTCACTCATTTTCTACCGCTTATCCGAACTACCTCGGGTCCCGGGGATCTCAGGCGTCGTCGGGCATCAAGGCAGGATACACCCTGGACGGAGTGCCAACCCATCGCAGGGCACACACACACTCACTCTGATTCAGACTCAGCAAATTAATTAACAGTGTTAATTAGAATCTAGTCAAACTCGCACACTGTATTTTTGTAATCTGATGGAGACCTGAAATGGCTGGATAGTTTGTCACTGAGGTGTAAAAGTCTTTAGAACATTTAACCTTCGACTAAGTTAAATGGCCGCTCAGGTTATCATGAAGGAATACGAGAGGATGTGATGTGAAGTGATTAACCAAACCACGGGCTGTAATTCATTACAAACTTACACATTCGTGAAAATAATTTGATGATTGTAACCTAAACAGAGAAAGAGAACTTCAAGGGATTTTTGAAGATATTGAAGGGTTTATAGCTTCCAAAAAACAGTTGCCAAAGTTCTGCTTAGATCCTTAAGGGTTCCTTAATCCTCAGAGGAACAGAACAGAAGAGCTTTGAATGGTGGAACCAGAGAAGAGCAACGAAATGTGGTGCAAACAAAAAGTGCTGTGCAAAACTTTGCACACCTCCAACATTTACAGAGTGGAAAAGTGAATCTGTTGTACAGTTTATCTACAAAAAAATTCGACATTAATAGACGAACACGTTGAGAAAGAACGCATGAGGCTCACTTTTTTATTTTCATGCACAAAAGCAATAAGACAGCACTAAATATCTTGATGCTGGGAATGAAAATTTGAAGGGGGCACAAACTTTAGGTGCACTGAGTTGCAGTAAAACGAGTAAATTCTAGACCAAAGTGGGTTACTTTTGGAGGCACATGGACAGGATGAATGTATGAAGGTGTGCCGCATTGTGCACAACGTGCTGAAACTTACACCGGAAATGTCTTAAAAAGGAAACGCATGGTTCAAGATGACTGTCGTTAATGAGCGAAAGAATAAAGTGTAGAACAGAGCGATAATTTACTGCACATTTAACACCAGACAGTGACACAACACACACAAAGCTCTAATATCACTCATGACTTTTATCTTTTAGGTTTTTTCATTAGTTTCATTTAAGTTTTCATTCTGCTTCATCACAACTGCATGAAATAGAGGAAGGAAAGAGAAAGAGGATGATGGTGTAGTCTGTTTTTTTTGCTTTGCATCCTCGACTCTCTTTATGCTCTCTGAAAGAAGATGCTTGGCTAGTCACAGTGTTACGTGAGGTCTTAAAGATCATCTGGATATCAGAGAATGTGTGAAATTGTTTATGCTGTTAAATCATTCACATAGGAAACAATGTCATTGTAAATCCTGTACTTTCAGACAAGGATTTTTTTTATTTTTATTTATAACATCCACAACGTTAAACTACAGTTCAAATGTAAACCTGCAGCTAGAATGTTGTTTCGAGTGTATTTGTGAAAGTCTGTTCTTTTGAACAGACTTGTGAACCGAGTTCTATCGCCGCTTTACGATAGTTCTCACAATGTACAAGGTGTTAATGAAGGTCTGTGAGATTTCAGTTAAAACCACATCCTATTGATCAAACAAACAGATAACTGAGGCCTCCTCTACAGCTTCCTCACCTTAATCGCTCCTCTTTACAGTATGTACATCACGGTCATCATTTTAATTAAACTTTACTACGTGTTCCTCACATACAGTACTGCAGATACGTAGATGTGTTAATATTTTCATTCTAGCTCTATCATGAGGTTTATAGCATGTAGCTCGCTAAAGTTTCACTGCAGCTCTGACTTCAGACCTTCACATTAATATCATGGCATTTTTGAACACATTAACGGTTAGCGTTGTAGCATAACATTGTTTACCTTTAAATTGAGTATCAGATATCTGCTTATCGCAAAATGAGCCGTATTACATCTTAAACTCTACAGGATTTACCCCATTGCCTATTTTTTTTTTGTTCTTCATCCTGCACTCTCAGAAATAAAGGTTCTTTTCCTTGTCGACACGAGCACATCATTTCTACCTTTAATATACATTTGAACATCGTTAAGGTATTTATTTTTACCTTAAGGACTTCTCATGTAGCTTTAAAGCTTTTCTCACTTTAAAGGCAATACATGTATCAACATACACAAGGTGACGGAAAAGTTTACTCGCTCTAACACCTAGTAATATAAATATATTGACTGTTACATGATAATGATCTTTTACATGCACCTTTCAAGGTAGAACACACCAAGGGCTCTACAGTACATCTGGTGTTCCACTGTTGTACCATTTTAACAAACAACGCTTGCATCTTAAATTCCTATAAAATGTGCTGCTTTCTCTGTGTAACCGATCAGTACACGCAACGTCGTTTTCAACAGTTACCAAATCTCACAGATTTTCAATGTATCTCAAGTTTGTGTCTCATATATTTGTCCTAATAAGCGCTGAGGTTTTAGATGCTCTCACAGCCGTTCACCGTACCTGCAGCTGGAAGAGGGTCGGGCCGAGGTTCGGATCAGGTTCTGGTTCTGGCTGCTGACTGAGAGATGGTGAAGAGAGAGATAGACAGATAGATAGACAGAGAGAGAAGTGTGCAGGAACTGGGAGGTTTTCTTCTTAAACGGCAGAGGAAGTGAAAGTTTTATGTTGCAGATGAAAATGGGAGGCGTCTCTCTTTCTGTGTCTCAGAGACACTTCTGCTTTTCTTTTTTTCCTTTTAAAGAGTTGCTCGAGATGACAAAGGCTTACCATCTTCTTGGTGCCGTGTGCCATGTGATGCAATTTGTGACTGAAAAAAAAAAAAGCTGCAGTCGAGGCCAAACTCCGATCAGCATCAACACACAAAAAAACACACACTTCATGAAATGATTTATATGTAAACGTGTAGATATCTGAAGAGAATCCAGGAAGTAGCTGCACTCAGCTTCGTGTAGTTAAAGTAACCTGTAATACACAACATTTTGAGAGAATCTGGAAGTTTGGACCTTTTTTGGTCACATTGTGAACTTTACTTCACTTTTACTAGTCATACACGATCTGGCCTCCAGTCGGCTTCCAGTCTGAGGACCTTAAACACTGATGTTAGACATAAAGGCACTGGTTTTCCATCAACGTTCCAGTCTCTACCTAAAGGTGTTCGGTAGGGCCGAGGTCAGAGCTCCTCAACACCAAACACTCATGTTATTTATAGCTTTGTGCACAGGGGTGGTGTCGTGCTGGAACAGGAAAGGACTCGACATAAACTGTCGCCACTAAGCAGGAGGCAACATTAGTGTAGAAACTGGCGCATTAACATGTAGATTATAATCTGTGGCAGCGGTTTGATCAAGGTTAAAGTGATCAGGACTGTGGAAGAGAGACCATGTGAACTAAACATCTAAACTTCTCCTAATGATCCTGATGATGTTTCACTGTGGTGACAGCATGGATATCATACAGGTGTAGGAAATAACACAACATGCAGTTTTAGATCACACACACTCACACATACATACACACACTCTTAGTTACACTAATACACACACCACTATACACGCATACACCCTCACACCAATACACACATTCCTATACCCACACACACCCCTATACCTATACACATTAATATACACACACCCCATATACCCACACACACCCCTATATCTACACACATTAATATACACACACACCCCATATACCCCCCCACATTCTTATACCCACATACACCCCTACAACCACATACACACACACCATATCTACACACATTAATATACACACACACCCCATATACCCCCACACACATTCCTATACTCACACACACCCCTGTACCCACACACACACATCCCTATACCTATACACATTAATATACACACACACCCCATATACCCACAAACACACCCCATATACCCACACACACCCCTGTACCCACACACACACATCCCTATACCTATACACATTAATACACACACACACACCCCATATACCCACAAACACACCCCATATACCCACAAACACCCCTATACCCACACCCCTATATCTACACACATTAATATACACACACGCCATATACCCCCACACACATTCCTATATCCACACACCCCTGTACCCACACACTCACACCCCTATACCTATACACATTAATATACACACACCCCATATACCCACACACACACCCCATATACCCACACACACCCCTATATCTACACACATTAATATACACACACCCCATATACCCCCACACACATTCCTATACCCACACACACCCCTGTACCCACACACTCACACCCCTATACCTATACACATTAATATACACACGCCCCATATACCCACACACACACCCCATATACCCACACACACCCCTATATCTACACACATTAATATACACACACACCCCATATACCCACACACATCCCTATACCTATACACATTAATATACACACACCCCATATACCCACACACACCCCATATACCCACACACACATCCCTATACCCACACACACCCCTATACCCACACACACCCCTATACCTATACACATTAATATGCACACACCCCATATACCCACACACACCCCTATATCTACACACATTAATATACACACACACCCCATATACCCCCACACACATTCCTATACCCACACACACCCCTATAACCACACACACCCCTATACCTATACACATTAATATACACACACCCCATATACCCACACACTCACACCCCTATACCTATACACATTAATATACACACACACCCCATATACCCCCACACACATTCCTATACCCACACACACCCCTGTACCCACACACTCACACCCCTATACCTATACACATTAATATACACACACCCCATATAGCCACACACATCCCTATACCTACAGTATACACATTAATATACACACACCCCATATAGCCACACACATCCCTATACCTATACACATTAATATACACACACCCCATATACCCACACACACATCCCTATACCCACACACACCCCTATACCCACACACACCCCTATACCTATACACATTAATATACACACACCCCATATACCCACACACACCCCATATACCCACACACACCCCTATAACCACACACACCCCTATACCTATACACATTAATATACACACACCCCATATACCCACACACACACCCCATATACCCACACACACCCCTATATCTACACACATTAATATACACACACACCCCATATACCCACACACATCCCTATACCTATACACATTAATATACACACACCCCATATACCCACACACATCCCTATACCTATACACATTAATATACACACACCCCATATACCCACACACATCCCTATACCTATACACATTAATATACACACACCCCATATAGCCACACACATCCCTATACCTATACACATTAATATACACACACCCCATATAGCCACACACATCCCTATACCTATACACATTAATATACACACACCCCATATACCCACACACACCCCATATACCCACACACACCCCTATACCCACACACACCCCTATACCCACACACACCCCTATACCTATACACATTAATATACACACACCCCATATACCCACACACACCCCTATAACCACACACACCCCTATACCTATACACATTAATATACACACACCCCATATACCCACACACACCCCATATACCCACACACACCCCTATATCTACACACATTAATATACACACACACCCCATATACCCACACACATCCCTATACCTATACACATTAATATACACACCCCATATACCCACACACATCCCTATACCCACACACATTAATATACCCACACACACCCCATATACCCTGCCACACACCCCTATACCCACACACACCTATACAAACACACACCCCTATAACCCACCCCCACCCCACACACACACATATACTTCTACACTCCACTATGTAAAAAATATAATAATTGTATTTACTGTCATAATAACAATTAATCTTAAGATCAGGAAAGCCAGCACATGCATATTATAATAAAATATTATTTAAAAAATACAATATTTCTCTATGAAACCGTGTGTGCTGTAGGTCTGTAGGTACAATTTATAGATTTCAGTAACAGCATTTCAGTGTAACACGACTGCAGCACAGTGATGAAAGTAAAAAACAATGAAACAGCAAGTCACATTTGTCAAAGTCAATGCAAGGAAGGAGTTTTTAGATTGGAAAATTCTCTGCATGTCATTTTCACTTTCAAGCAGTACTTGGGAAAGATGTCCTGCTCTCAATATCTCTTCATTCTGCTCCTGGGCTTTTAAATATTATACCCTGAAGTCTGTTTCAATCAAGTCCCTCACTGATGGGGTTTAGGACACTTTCTGAACACGGTGAGATAAACTTCACTGTGTAAATCATCACTGTCATGAGCATTAGCTAAGACAACCTTAACATGAAGCTGGAGTGATATGGAAATCAAACGCTCACACATTCAGTGTGACATGGCGCCCTCTGGTGCCACCTACAGAAACTGCAGCAGGACCACAGTAATAACTTTGTGATCAGAAACATCACTGGACCTGAACACTTCATTAGACAACGTACATATCAAAATGTCATGTGAAAATACAGAGCAGTGAAGCGGTAAACACTAAACATTCTTAAAGAACCGCTTCTGAATAAAGTATAGAGAGCAAGAGACTCGAATTAGTGACGCTGTGTGTTTTTAGCAAATTGCTGTGGAGTAAAAGGAATAAAAAGGAATAAGGAATAAAATACTTGGGGATGTGTTGTTTTAGGAAAAGAATCAACTTCAGAGTTAGAAAAAGTAACTCTGCTTCATCACACCACCTGAAACAGAACACCTCAAAATAAGTGTTTCATCCTTAACATCTACATGACAAGTGAAAAAGTCGATTTGTTTCATTTCATAAATAAGAGGCATAGACAAGAGGTTAACGCTTCAAATACAGTCAAAAAAGGTCACCATTTGTGCTCTAAGAAAAATGTTCTGGAGATCTTTTGCTCTTCACACTGTGTTCAAAGCTGTTGGTGTTTAGTGTGTGATTTCTCACTCTGTTTAAAGCTGTTGGTGTTTGGTGTTTAGTGTGTGATTTCACATTGTGTGTAAAGCTGTTGTGTGTTTGGTGTTTAGTGTGTGATTTCACATTGTGTTTAAAGCTGTTGGTGTTTGGTGTTTAGTGTGTGATTTCACATTGTGTTTAAAGCTGTTGGTGTTTGGTGTTTACTGTGTGATTTCACATTGTGTTTAAAGCTGTTGGTGTTTGGTGTTTAGTGTGTGATTTCACATTGTGTTTAAAGCTGTTGGTGTTTGGTGTTTAGTGTGTGATTTCACATTGTGTTTAAAGCTGTTGGTGTTTGGTGTTTAGTGTGTGATTTCTCACTCTGTTTAAAGCTGTTGGTGTTTGGTGTTTAGTGTGTGATTTCACATTGTGTGTAAAGCTGTTGGTGTTTGGTGTTTAGTGTGTGATTTCTCACTCTGTTTAAAGCTGTTGTGTGTTTGGTGTTTAGTGTGTGATTTCAATGTTTAAAGCTGTTGGTGTTTAATGTGTGATTTCACAGTGTGTTTAAAGCTGTTGGTGTTTGGTGTTTAGTGTGTGATTTCACAGTGTGTAAAGCTGTTGGTGTTTAGTGTGTGATTTCACACTGTGTGTAAAGCTGTTGGTGTTTGGTGTTTAGTGTGTGATTTCACATTGTGTTTAAAGCTGTTGGTGTTTGGTGTTTAGTGTGTGATTTCACATTGTGTTTAAAGCTGTTGGTGTTTGGTGTTTAGTGTGTGATTTCACAGTGTGTAAAGCTGTTGGTGTTTAGTGTGTGATTTCACATTGTGTTTAAAGCTGTTGGTGTTTGGTGTTTAGTGTGTGATTTCAGTGTTTAAAGCTGTTGGTGTTTGGTGTTTAATGTGAGATTTCACACAGCGTTTAAAGCTGTTGGTGTTTGGTGTTTAATGTGAGATTTCACACAGCGTTTAAAGCTGTTAGTGTTTGGTGTTTAGTGTGTGATTTCACACTGTGTTTAAAGCTGTTGGTGTTTGGTGTTTAGTGTGTGATTTCACAGTGTGTAAAGCTGTTGGTGTTTAGTGTGTGATTTCACATTGTGTTTAAAGCTGTTGGTGTTTGGTGTTTAGTGTGTGATTTCACATTGTGTTTAAAGCTGTTGGTGTTTAGTGTGTGATTTCACACTGTGTGTAAAGCTGTTGGTGTTTGGTGTTTAGTGTGTGATTTCACATTGTGTTTAAAGCTGTTGGTGTTTGGTGTTTAGTGTGTGATTTCACATTGTGTTTAAAGCTGTTAGTGTTTGGTGTTTAGTGTGTGATTTCACACTGTGTTTAAAGCTGTTGGTGTTTGGTGTTTAGTGTGTGATTTAACAGTGTGTTTAAAGCTGTTGGTGTTTGGTGTTTAGTGTGTGATTTCACAGTGTGTAAAGCTGTTGGTGTTTAGTGTGTGATTTCACATTGTGTTTAAAGCTGTTGGTGTTTGGTGTTTAGTGTGTGATTTCAGTGTTTAAAGCTGTTGGTGTTTGGTGTTTAATGTGAGATTTCACACAGCGTTTAAAGCTGTTGGTGTTTGGTGTTTAATGTGAGATTTCACACAGCGTTTAAAGCTGTTGGTGTTTGGTGTTTAGTGTGTGATTTCACAGTGTGTAAAGCTGTTGGTGTTTAGTGTGTGATTTCACATTGTGTGTAAAGCTGTTGGTGTTTGGTGTTTAGTGTGTGATTTCACATTGTGTTTAAAGCTGTTAGTGTTTGGTGTTTAGTGTGTGATTTCAATGTTTAAAGCTGTTGGTGTTTGGTGTGTGATTTCACAGTGTTTAAAGCTGTTGTGTGTTTGGTGTTAGTGTGTGATTTCACAGTGTGTTTAAAGCTGTTAGTGTTTGGTGTTTTGTGTGTGATTTCACAGTGTGTAAAGCTGTTGGTGTTTAGTGTGTGATTTCACACTGTGTGTAAAGCTGTTGGTGTTTGGTGTTTAATGTGAGATTTCACACAGCGTTTAAAGCTGTTGGTATTTGGTGTTTAGTGTGTGATTTCACAGTGTGTAAAGCTGTTGGTGTTTAGTGTGTGATTTCACATTGTGTTTAAAGCTGTTGGTGTTTGGTGTTTAGTGTGTGATTTCAGTGTTTAAAGCTGTTGGTGTTTGGTGTTTAGTGTGTGATTTCAGTGTTTAAAGCTGTTGGTGTTTGGTGTTTAATGTGAGATTTCACACAGCGTTTAAAGCTGTTGGTATTTGGTGTTTAGTGTGTGATTTCACACTGTGTGTTAAGCTGTTGGTGTTTGGTGTGTGATTTCACACTGTGTGTAAAGCTGTTGGTGTTTAGTGTGTGATTAGTGTGTGATCAGCTCCAAACACTTTCTGTCTGTTAAGAGAATTATTCAGCACAACACCAGAGTCAAGAGCTTTAAACCTGGACGCATTCACAAACTCTAAGCATGTGCCGATTAATATTTAACGTGTGTAATCATGTTATTATGTAAATCTGTCTATTAAATTATCACCAGTGCACGTGTCAGGACTCATCAGTTAAATATTGATGGGTTTTTCACTCACCTGTTACATTTAGCCTTAGAAAGAAAAAAGCAAAAGACACTGTTCAGAAAAATAAAGTTTATTGGTCTTTAAACATGTCATGTTTTATTTATATATATATATATATGTATGTATATATGTGTGTATATATATATAAGGCTGTAATAATATCATAACTTAAAAATGATGGTGATTTCAACATCGGCACATGCCTAGTCATTACTACGCTCCATACGTCTCAATCTACATGTTTGTATTATGACATCACACAGTTATAAATGATCGTTATAAAGTTATGCCGCTTTGTTTGTTGTTGTTTTTTATCTGAAATGCCCGTTTTTAATCCCGAAACACATTCAAGTTCCACACCTTGTCTTTGTATACGCTTTATATATTAATGTGTATAAAAACATATTAGTGTGTGTGTCTTGTGCACACTGTATGCATATACACATATCTACATGAACATATTTACATTATTCGTTGGGTTTTGATAATGATATTCACATTGATACAAAGCCCTTAGTTGTTAAAAATAAAAGTAAAAAATAAAACTGTAAATAAAAGAAACAGTACAGTTTGTTGTGGTTGTTGTATTGCCTCCGTTTCATCACACACGCACACACACACACACGTATGAAGCTGTAAGCTGGACTGGTTTGTGTAGTGTATCAGTGTTAATAATTGTACTACACATGCTGGGTGTTAAAGCGTGACAGCGTGAGCATGCGCTGGGTTTTAGTTCGAGCTCCTGACGGATGGTCCACAGAGAGAGCGAGCCTCAGTAATCCACAATAAACTCAACAAGGTTCATTTTAATCATTTTCCATCCACAAAATCATTACATTTACCGTGCTGACTGTGTTGCGTGTGACTTTTCACTATTATTTATAACGTGGATAAATCGGACATAGAGGGGCTCTTTATCTGCTTCACTCGTTTTGTTTCTAAATCCATCAGTTTAACTTCAGTGTTCAGCTGATTGATTTTTAAGCGTTAAGCTGAAGTAGCTATTTTTAGCCTAAAAGCTACACTAAGCTATTATTTTCTGCTTTATACCTGATCACAAGCATTCAACAGACGTAACGATCGTGACTGAATAACGGCTGCATTTTAAAGTTTCTTCATTAGTGGTTAATTCACTGCTATATAAATAACAATAAATAAAACAATGTTTTTATTGTTTGCCCCTCAGTGGTACTTCACTGTCCAATCAAATGTTGAAGACTAATTTCTCTGTGATCGTTTCCTCTATTCCGCACTCGCTGTGTAGCTGCCTTCAGCTGTCTAGTTTGCATAAACATGTGCGATTGGCTGCTTAGTATTAATGATATTAATGTAATGTAATGTTTATAATAATTTCTCATATATACATATATTTAAAGACTAATCCCCGCCAACCAGCTGACTCGACTTTGTTTCTGCTCTCATGCCTGGCTAGTTTTAGCAGAACTGTTTCAATGAGGCTGGATTATGTTAGCTGTATGAACCAGCATTAATGTATCCAATGATATGGATGTAAGCACTTATGGACGCTCTGGATAAGGGCGTCTGCCGAATGCTGTAAATGTAAATGCTAATGCTAATGCTAGCTCGCTGCGTGGAATCCGCTCAACCCCTTCACAATGTACATGTTCTGTGATGGCAAAGAAACAGGAAGTAGCTCTGATGAGTGTGTTAGGAACTTTCAGTGTGTAACGACATTAATCAACGACTCTGAATCTTTTATTTGGCTATCGGTATATAAACGATTCATGTGTCTGTTAATAGCTAACATGCACTAACCAACTCGCCCCTCCCAACGTCCCCTCCCCCACCCACTCCCGCCAAAACTCTGAAGTGATTTTCACTCAATAATAGACATCTTTACACATGCATTCAAGTTATTATTGTTGAAATATATATTACATCTAAATGAACATAAAGTAGAACGTAAACAGTACATGTGATATGAATAACAAACAACAACGCTTGTCCAAAAAAAACCCCTACAAAATAAATAAATGAGAATGAATGCGAAAAAAAATGTGTGCTAATCACAGTGCTGATGAATGTTGGATAGGACGATGCTAATGGCTTAGCAAAGTGAAGAGATTCACTCGTCCTTAGTGTTCTTTAGCTTCTTCCCCTACAACACACCAGAAATCTAACCAGGATTGTGCAGATTTTTGTGTCAGCAGAATGTCTAGAATTTTGTATCTCTGGTGGTTTTTTTATCCAAAGCTAGCCAAATGAAGGCCAGGAGCTTAAATGGCACGTCCAATCAGACTGATCTGATCTAATCTGTGCAATCTAAATATAAATCTACGTTTAGTCATCATCATCGTCATCAATACTAAACCTATGAGTACTGGCAATTCAGTGTTAAAAAATCCTTTAATGCATAGATTTTCCACTTATTACTAATAATTTTATTTAATAATGATCGTTATTGGTATTAAACATTCAAAAGTCTTCCAGTGTGTTATATTTTCTGCTGTATCGCTCGCTCGAGATGTAAACTTTGGTTTAACACCAAACAGACACTTGCATCAGAATACTGCTGATGATTTTGGCAAATAAACGTCATACACCATAATTATCTCGTCTAAACCGACCGGCTGTTGCTTAGAGGAAAAAGTCAGCTGACGTGCAAACAGCAAATCAGGAAATTTTAAAATCAGAACCTTTCGTAATCGTATTTGGAAAATAAAATGAATCTAATTTAATAATTCAATAAATAGTTTTGTAATAATCTGAGCATTTTTAAATAAACAAACAATAAATATATTGAAGTTAGTGGGCAGATTATTATTAGGAGTCGTCAATAATCTACTTATAGAGTAGAGTAATCTACTTAGTCGAGTTATATTTACTAGTAATTTATTTGAAATGAATAAAGATTAAATTGATTTCCTATAAAAATGGAAGAGATCCCGTGAGGTCCAGTGTGAATGCTGTGAATTTATGATGAAGATATAGTGAAGATATGTCAATATATCAATTTGTCTAAAGTTTGTAACCATCTGGTTACATAAAATGTGTTGTTTACTGAATGTCCTGATAAAAGACTAACGGACCTGTACAACTATAAACTATAACGATACCACCAAGTTTTTTTTTTAGGGCTGTTATCACGTATGTTATCAGTTTCTGACCATTAGATTTAATAGAGCGAGAAATAAAGACAGACTTCTCCGTCCAATTAGCATTAAACAATATGTGTTCGTCATCAGGTCCCAAACCAGACCGGAGAAGAGAAATACAATCATTTGCATAAACGCAGCTGATTGGCTGAGATGATTTGCTACGGAAGCCGAGCTGCTTTGTGTTCCACGACGGTATTTGTTTCAAGTACTTTTTTCGTTTTGATCCACTGCTAAGGTTTTGTCAGTAAACAGCTCTGTGTCTGTATTATAATTTAACAAACTAGCGTCACTGATGTGATCAAAAACAACAAAACTTAAATCTGCGTTTGCGGTAAAATATAAGCAGCTAGTTTTAGTGCACTGCTGTAGCTATTAGCTATACAGAGTTAGCATAAACACAAGTCATTATAAAGTCTACATGATGACATGCTAACTGAACAGGTAGCGTGTCACCATGTGAGAAAGAAAACACTCTAAAGTGCTGAACGTTACACAAAACAAAAATGCTACTGAGAAAACAGAGAATTTTGTGCATCTTGTTTGGCAAATACAGTCGTTCCTTTTGTAAATTCTCTTCCTCGGTATTGTAAAAAGCACCATAAACCTTGTAAACCTTATAAACAGCAAACAAAGGAGGAGTGAGCGCTTCTCTTTGCCTCGGATGGAAGAGAAAGACAGGAAGTAAAAAAAAACGGATGAAGAAACGTGATGATAAAATAACGAGAAAGGAGTGAGAGGTGGATGTGTATTTAAATATATATATATATATATATATATATATACATATATATATATATATATCTGTATATATATATGTGTGTGTGGACTTCTGAACAATTGTAGTGCAGTGTGTTTGTGTGTGTGTGTGTGGCCTCAGAGCAGAGCGTACATTACCAGAAGCCATGCTTTCCACCAGCTGCTGCGTGCGATGAGTGGCTGTGCAATGCAAATGCGCGTTGTGCGATGCAAACATTTTCCCCGAGCCTTCCGGCTCCACTGCACCTCAGGATTTTCCATACATGAAAATAAAAATCATCAGGATTCCTAAAGTTAATGCTCTGAAGGCTGGTGTGAAAATATATATATGTATATATATATATATAATATATAATATATATATGTATATATATATATGATAAATGCCATATTACAGAGTGTGTACGCAATCGGTTGGTCTCCTGTGGCAACTCCAGGTGTACGATCTTGCATTTGAGGTCACGGTCAAACCGAAGCCTACGTACGTCACCGTCTTTCACGACTTTACCATACGAGCGTGTTCCTGTAGCCCATCCCCCACCCCCACCCTCCAAAACAATTAAAAAGTGAGGTCAGAGGTTAAATGTTGTTACAACATCCCCCACCCCACCACACAATTACACTCCCCCCATCCCTTATCAGTGCTTAATGCATGTCAAACTGCGAGGATGAACAATAATCTGCACCCCGAGGTCAAAGGTCAGAGCTCTACACAGGAATCTGTTTGCAAATGAATCCTATGAATCACAAACCCCCTGGATAAAAACTAGAGTCAAGAGGTCAAAGGTCAGAGCATGTGACCTCTCCCTGAGTCTAAAGAAAACCTGATGCATGTCAAATTCTATAAATAAAACAAAATCAAAACAAAAAAATCTCAAGTCCAGTAGAATGATTCCTTGAAAAATCCCACCCCCGAGGTCAGAGATCAGTGATCAGTATGCTGGACAGTCGTAAGTGTTGATCCACAGCAGGTCGTCCAGGACGCCCCAGTGCAGCGATAGGATGGAGCCGACAACCAGCACGTGCATGATCTGGTGGCTGTTGCACCAGTAGTCAAAGAGACCGGGGCAGAAGCGTTCGGGAACTCGGGCTATGTTGATGATTCCGCCCGACACCGCCAGCGCCTCCATGGTGAGGAAGTAGCGTAGCGACTTGGAGCTTCCCCCACCCACACCCAACCACCGCAGCCCCAAGAAGAAGAAGCGAAAGAGCGCCTGTCCGCCGAACGAGCGCAAGCGGCGCACGCTGCTCCGAGCTGTCACTGCACAGTAGATGGCATAACTGGACAGACCGATGTACGTCAGCAGCGCGGCGCCGCGCAGCAACGGGTAGCACAGCAGTGTGCTGTACACAATGGGCAGAGCGCCTGCAGAGAAAAAAGATAATTAATCTTTTACTATGAATAAATAAACACAGCGATCATCCGGTTCAGAGGTAAAAAAAATGATCGCTGCTTATTTACATCAAGAATCTGTTTATAAGCAATAATTTTTAATCTTCTGCCACGCGCAGCGTGTGACATCACCAGTCTGTCTATTTGGATTTCACATTTAAGCACTACATTACCCAGAATCCCAAAGTAAACCCAACCAATCACAGAGCCTCTGTAATCATATGAGCTGTGGTAATTAAACCAGCCATTAATGTGATCGTTACAACTAGCACTATTTCTTCAGTGATATGTCGACAACATTCAAGGCAAATTTTGAGATATAGATGCTATTAAACAATCCATCTTGAATTATTCAGAATAATCTGAATGTGGAGATCAGAAAATCCACTGAAGCAGCTGTGTAACCCCTGTTTCCCCCTGTACATATTGATGTAACCTGATTACGGCCAATAACAATAAAACAAATTATGGTAGTTATTGTATCGCCGTGTTAGTCGTTGCTGTTAAAAACCCAGGAACTTAATGGTGAATAAAACAGTTATAGTGCAATCACTAAGTCATTCTAATAGTTATGTTTTCCTGTAAAAAAAAACGGCCTCCATCTGTTCATGCCAGCCGCAGGAACTTTATTACTTTGCCCTGTTAGTGTGTTAGCGAGCTGAATGACTCAGAGGACAGAGTGTGAATGAAACGGAGTGTAAATCTCCATGGAAATCTCTCCAGCTAGACTGTTGCAGCTTCCAAAGTCGAATGAGTCCCTGGCGACAAACTACACACTCCTCCTGATGTGCTGAAAGTGACAGAGGTGCAATGCTGCAGTGAGATGTGTGTGTGTGTGTGTGTGTGTATTAGTATTTAGTATACTGCATGTTTAATATTCTTTGATATTTATCTAACATATCTTGGAGATATAAAGTTGTCTCTGATGTCAGAAACAAACAGTAAACACAAAAATGTTGTCTATATATTATTATCTATCACTGTCCAAGTGTTTGAGTTTAACACGATTACAACATTTTTCAGTGTTTTAACAATTTAAATGCCAGATTGAGATTTTTTGAGATCAAGTCTTGTAAATGAAGGCTTCAGACTGTACGGTTTGTGCTGTGTTTGTGTGCTGCGTTGATACTGAACACTGATTTTTTTTTTGTTGTTGTTGTGCAAATCCTCAGCAGTCAATTCTAAAAATAAACTGAACACTAAATGTATTTGTTCATCACTGTGTTGTACCCGGTGATCGGCTGCGGAAGAGCGGAGCAAGCAGGAACTGCAGATGTAGTGCAGGTGAGACTGAACACATCAATAAATATTGATATTGATATGTTCAGTTGTATTTTTGAAGGAGGGCCGTATTTTAACGACGGAACGAACAAACACAGCAATAGAGCAACGTTCTGCTCTTTTACCTGTAATTAAACGAGCCAATCAGGGAGTGAATATGGAATATCTGTGTGTAAATTATATCTCTGCATCAGAGCAGCCTTTAAAGATATATTTAAGATATATTTTTAATGTATTAATGCGAAACTAAACTCTTCTGGTGCAATGCCGGTGTTCTTACCCAGTGTGTTAATCATGCATATGCCGCACATGTCTAGAGTCAGCAGTTTTTTGTAGACGGGTTCTCCTCCCTCGTGGTTCATGAACAGGTGATAGAGGACGGAGCCGAGCTGAGGAGACAAACAGGCCAGAAAGTGGACCACACCCAGCCACGTCACACTGATCTGAGACCAGGGCATGTTGAGGGGGAGCAGCACCAAGAAACACAGCAAGGGGATGCCTGTCGATAACACACACACACACACACACACACAGAAACATGTCAGACGAAAGACTTGAGAAAGATGGAAGGAAAAAGAAATTATATATTTTGGTGTGTGTTTGTGTGTGTGTATAAAATGATTAGCTTATGCTGAGCTTTATGGCATAAGCTGAATAATCACAATGCGCACATTTGTGCGCACACACACACACACACACCTTTATGGAGGTGAGGGGAACAGTGCAGTGCTTAAAGAAGTCATTAATAAGCTTTCCACACCACAGTGCTGCTGAGTTCTGGACTCTGATTGGTGGTCAAGTGACTCATTCTCAATTAACAATATTTTACAAATTAATTATTTGATTATATATAAATGTTCTAAACTACCATATGTTCTGCTGAATTATTCATTAATAATCGATCTCTCTCTCTCTCTCTCTCTCTCTCTCTCTCTCTCTCTCTCTCTCTCTGTTGCCATGTGCTCACTCTAACCAAGACTCTTAATGTGCAATGATTTTTCAGAGGCAGGTAAAAGCTTGCTGTCCATCCAGCACATCTATTTCCAGGCGTTTATTTTTCCTTTAGAGAAGAAACCCACCGCTGGGCCACTAAACATAGAAATGTGTGTGTGGTGTGTGTGTGTAAGACCACAGATATTGTCATAAATAGTCTAATTAAACCCAATGCTCTTTATTAGATATATTATATTAGATAACATGTTTATTGTGGTGTGTGTGTGTGCGCACGTGCATTAGCTCTACTTCTCCTACTCTGTTTAAACAGCAACACTGAAGGACGCAGATGAACAAAAGTGGAATTTGAGCTGATGAATCATCCCACAAACCACAGACATTTGTGTCGAATATGATAATAACGCAGTGTACAGATCAGATGTCACACCAGATGGACATTCTGTCTAGAGTTAAGAGTTATCTCGGTTAACTACAGTCTCCAGAACTAGTCAGATATTACAAGTGTGTGGAAACACACACAAACTTATACAGAAACACACACACACTTATACAGAAACACACACACACACACACATATACAGAAACACACACACTTATACAGAAATACACACACACACATATATACAGAAACACACACACACGCACACACTTATACAGAAACACACACACACTTATACAGAAATACACACACACACATATACAGAAACACACACACACACACATACAGAAACACACACATACACACTTATACAGAAACACACACACTTATAGAGAAACACACACACACACTTACTGTATACAGAAACACACACACACACTTATAGAGAAACACACACACACACTTATAGAGAAACACACACACACTTACTGTATACAGAAACACACACACTTACTGTATACAGAAACACACACACTTATACAGAAACACACTTATAGAGAAACACACACACACACATACAGAAAAACACACACATACAGAAACACACAGACATTCACGCACACTTATACAGAAACACACACACACTTATACAGAAACACACTTATAGAGAAACACACACACACACATATACAGAAACACACACACACACGCACATACAGAAACACACACACACTTATACAGAAACACACTTATAGAGAAACACACACACACATATACAGAAACACACACACACACGCACATACAGAAACACACACACACTTATACAGAAACACACATAGAGAAACACACACTTATACAGAAACACACACACACATAGAGAAACACACACACACACTTATACAGAAACACACACACTCACACAGAAACACACACATTTACATTTACAGCATTTAGCAGACGCCCTTATCCAGAGCGACTTACACTTTTTTTTTTTATCTAATTATACAACTGAGCAATTGAGGGTTAGGGGCCTTGCTCAGGGGCCCAGCTGTGGCAGCTTGGTGGACCTGGGATCGAACTCACAACCTTCCGATTGGTAGCCCAACACCTTAACCACTAGGCTATCACATCCCCCGTATAAGTGTGTACATAAACACACACACACATACAGAAACACACACACTTATACAGAAACACACACACTTACAGTATTCAGAAACACACACACACACACTTATACAGAAACACACTTACAGTATAGAGAAGCACACACACACATACAGAAACACACACACACTTATACAGAAACACACACATACAAAAACACACACACTTGTACATAAACACACATACACACTTATACAGAAACACACACACACACACATACAGAAACACACTTGTAGAGAAACACACACACACTTATACAGAAACACACTTATAGAGAAACACACACACACTTATACAGAAACACACACACACTTACAGTATTCAGAAGCACACACACACACACACTTATACAGAAACACACTTACAATATAGAGAGCACACACACATACAGAAACACACACACACTTATACAGAAACACACTTATACAGAAACACACAAATACAGAAACACACACACACTTATACAGAAACACACATACAGAAACACACACAGACAGAAACACGCACACACATACAGACAGAAACACACCCACATACAGAAACACACACACATACAGAAACACTCACACACACATACAGAAACACACTTGTAGAGAAACACACACAAACACTTATACAGAAACACACTTATAGAGAAACACACACATACAGAAAGACACACACACATACAGAAACACACACACTCACACATAAAAACACACACACACACTTATACAGAAGCACACACACACTTATACATAAACACACATACACACATACAGGAAACACACATGTAGAGAAACACACACACACACACACACTTATACAGAAACACACTTATAGAGAAACACACACACACACACACACTTATACAGAAACACACACATACAGAAATACACACACACACACATAAAACACACATACAACACACACATACAAACTTATATACATATACAAACACACCCACACAAACAAACACACACTTATATCCAACCCAAATTAAGAAAAAGTTGGGATGATCCTTAAATTTGAATAAAATGAAAACTAAAAGAATTTCAAATCACGAGCCACTATTTTATTCACAATAGAACAAAAGATAACAAAAATGTTTAAACTGAGAAATTCTACACTTTGATCCATTAATGAGCTCATTTCACATTTGCTGCCTGCTACAGGTCTCAGAGTAGTTGGGACTGGGTCATGTTTACATGGTGTAGCATCTTCTCTTCTTTTTAAAACAGTTTGAAGACGTCTGGACATTTACTTCTGAGAGACTCTCTAACACTTCCCTTTTATATCTCATCATGTTACAGACCTGATATCAATGTACTTTATTAGTTGCCAGATGTTTTTCCAGCTGAAAATGTCACTACAAACAACACTAACAAAACACACACACACACAAAACACACACAACACAAACAAAACATACACACACTTCCCAACGTACAAGAAACTTGAAAAAGATCAAAGCAATGACAGATCAGATGTGAAAAAAATGCTGTTCTGACATTTCAGAAATTTTAGGATGGAACAAAAAATAAAATCTTTGTCACAGAAGAAGGAGTTGTGTTGATGTCTGAAATCTGCCCAGGGATGTGGCAAGCAAATGCGATCTTCTGAAGGGTGTGTATTCAAACAAAAGGGTGTGTATTCACATGCAAGACTAGGAATGCTAAAACACACACACACACACACACACACACAGACTTCAACTAATTGTGATTAATACATTTGCGACTCATTATTTTTGATGTATATCATGTTTTTAATACGATCAATAAACCTCGTTAAATCACAACAAATCTCACTGAGTTCAAAAAAAAAAGTTTTTCCTCCACACAGAAAAAATCCTGCAACACATCACATTTATTCTCCTGTTTCCTGAAGCGACGTCAGCGCGAGGCTCAAGTTCAGCTACGTCGCTTGTTTAAAGATTCGCTTTTCCTGCTCACGTAACATAAAAACGGAGAACGGACAAAAGAACATGCAGAAAATATCACAGATTTCAACAGAGACGATTCTGAATCGTAAAATTATATAAAACAGTGTAAAAAAAATAAAACTATAACTAACTAGTTTTAAAAATATTTTTATTATAATCTTTACAAAGAAACCAATTTAAACAATTATAGATGAATACATATATAAAAAACACAGAACTAATATGAAATAATTCATAAAATAAAATGTAAGAAACATTTTTACAGCACGTTGCACTTTATCGCCCTCCTTTATAGTCGGTTCACTACATCAAACTTATCTTAGCTGCGATATAGTGGATTTATGTTAAACTTTTTACTGATTTTATTCGCATAAATAGAGCTAGATGGGGAAAAAAAACAATACCAGTATTTAAAAAAAAACATTTTTTAAAGATTGTACACGTGCAAAATAAACAATTATGAGTTAGTTTGATATTCAAAAATATCCAAAGCGATCTGGTGTGTAAAACTCAGCTATGGATTTAATGATATAAGGACAGCAGAGACACTGTGTGGAAAAACGAGACAGAATCTCATCTGATCACAGTGACACTGACACTTAATGGACAAGATTCAATCAAATGATTGGATAAATGTGAGAGATGGTGGCTTACAGGTGAAAATACTGAGAAAGCCAACATTCTCTCTTTCTCTCTCTCTCTCTCTCACACACACACACACGTCTGCTCACACAACCCATTGTAACACACTCTTTGTTACAAGCGCTTGTTGTAGATCTTCCACGTACCCAAATGACGTCTGATTTTGTTCTAGCTGACGTCTCCGAGAAGCGGCAAGGAAACTTTCTTTTCTTACACGCAAATTGCGAAAGGAAAAGAAATGTGGAAAAAAATTAAATTGTTTCAGTCATTTGAGTTCAACTGTTCTGTCTAACGTTTCTTTCTGTTTATATTTTTCATATGCAATCTTTTTTTAAAAAAAAATTATAAAAAAAACTGGACTCGATGACTTTTTTGAGAACATTCACGAGAAGTGAATATTGAGAAAAAATATTTAAAAAGTATTGTGATGATGTGCCACATTGTCTAGCTCCTGGAGCCAAAGTTAATTACATCAACAGTGAGGTGTTTAATGACACATTATGACTGCTCACTGAACCCTGTGTCACTATGTTTCATTATTAATAAGTAGTGTTTACTGTGTGTAATATGTATGCACTCGTCTAACCCTCCTAATTAAACGTCTTTCAGGTGAATGCATGGTTATTGTAAGGAAGTTAATAGTGTAAAGATGTTAATAAAGATGTTAATAAAGTAAAGATGTTAATAGAGTAAATATGTTAATAGCATAAAGATGTTGATAGTAAAAATGTTAATAGCGTAAAGATGTTAACAGAGTAAAGATGCTAATAGAGTAAATATGTTAATAGAGTAAATAAAGATGTTAATAAAGATGTTAATAGAGTAAATATGTTAATAGCGTAAAGATGTTAATAGAGTAAATAAAGATGTTAATAAAGATGTTAATAGAGTAAAGATGTTAATAGTAAAGATGTTAATAGAGTAAATATGTTAATAGAGTAAATAAAGATGTTAATAAAGATGTTAATAAAGTAAATATGTTAATAGAGTAAAGATGTTAATAGCATAAAGATGTTGATAGTAAAGATGTTAATAGAGTAAAGATGTTGATAGTAAAGATGTTAATAAAGTAAATATGTTAATAGAGTAAAGATGTTAATAGCGTAAAGATGTTGATAGTAAATATGTTAATAGAGTAAAGATGTTAATAGCGTAAAGATGTTGATAGTAAAGATGTTAATAGAGTAAAGATGTTAATAGCGTAAAGATGTTGATAGTAAAGATGTTAATAAAGTAAAGATGTTAATAGAGTAAAGATGTTAGTAGTAAAGATGTTGACAGTAAATATGTTAATAGAGTAAATATGTTAGAGTAAAGATGTTAATAGCGTAAAGATGATCGTAAAGATGTTAATAGCGTAAAGATGTTAATAGCGTAAAGATGATAGTAAAGATGTTAATAGCGTAAAGATGTTAATAGAGTAAAGATGTTGAGAGTAAAGATGTTAATAGAGTAAAGATGTTAATAGCGTAAAGATGTTGAGAGTAAAGATGTTAATAGCGTAAAGATGTTGATAGCAAAGATGTTAATAGCGTAAAGATGTTGATAGTAAAGATGTTAATAGAGTAAAGATGTTAATAGAGTAACGATGTTAACAGCGTAAAGATGTTGATAGTAAAGATGTTAATAGAGTAAAGATGTTAATAGAGTAAAGATGTTAACAGCATAAAGATGTTGATAGCAAAGATGTTAAAAGCGTAAAGATGATAGTAAAGATGTTAATAGAGTAAAGATGTTAATAAAGTAAAGATGTTAATAGCGTAAAGATGTTAATAGAGTAAAGATGTTAATAGCGTAAAGATGTTAATAAAGTAAAGATGTTGATAGTAAAGATGTTAATAGTAAAGATGTTAATAGAGTAAAGATGTTAATAGAGTAACGATGTTAACAGCGTAAAGATGTTAATAGTAAAGATGTTAATAGTAAAGATGTTAATAGTAAAGATGTTAATAGTAAAGATGTTAATAAAGTAAAGATGTTGATAGTAAAGATGTTAATAGTAAAGATGTTAATAGAGTAAAGATGTTAATAGAGTAACGATGTTAACAGCGTAAAGATGTTAATAGTAAAGATGTTAATAGTAAAGATGTTAATAGTAAAGATGTTAATAGTAAAGATGTTAATAGAGTAAAGATGTTAATAAAGTAAAGATGTTGATAGTAAAGATGTTAATAGTAAAGATGTTAATAGAGTAAAGATGTTAATAGAGTAACGATGTTAACAGCGTAAAGATGTTAATAGTAAAGATGTTAATAGTAAAGATGTTAATAGTAAAGATGTTAATAGAGTAAAGATGTTAATAGAGTAAAGATGTTAATAGTAAAGATGTTAATAGAGTAAAGATGTTGATAGTAAAGATGTTAATAGTAAAGATGTTAATAGAGTAAAGATGTTAATAGAGTAACGATGTTAACAGCGTAAAGATGTTAATAGTAAAGATGTTAATAGTAAAGATGTTAATATAGTAAAGATGTTAATAGAGTAAATATGTTAATATAGTAAAGATGTTAATAGAGTAAATATGTTAATATAATAAAGATGCCATGCATTTACTCCAGAGGAGCATTCAGGCTGTGATGATGAATAGGAACTTGTTGTTGTTGTTGTTGTTGTACTCACCGTGTGTGTAGATGTTTCCCAGCTCATTGTGCAGGTAAAACAGACTCCTGATGCAGTCCTGCACGGAGGAGATCGGTCTGTAGCCGGTCAACACGTATCTATTGAACTGGAGGTGAGGAGGAGAGTTCGCCCAGTCCAGTAATCTGGGTCCATTTAGATAAGCCATTGCAAAAAAAAAAAACACCACCACGCACAAACACAACATACAACTACAACACACTGCGGAATCCCCAGGTATGGATTAAACACGCTTCTGAACGGAGCGCGTGCATAGGGACGTGGAGCGCGTGCCTGCTGAGAGCTGGGGTTAAAAAATAAAAATAAAAAAGTCCAGCTGTTTTACAGACCTCAGCCACAACTGTGTCGAATGTTTGATTTGTTATTAACAAAAAATGTCACCTACAGAGAAGAATCTGACATCCAACCTCACAAGCACATCGATCTTCCGACATCTCCTCAGAGCAGAGAGCTAACACTGCTAGCTAGCTAGCGGCTAACCTCTGACGCCTCACAGGCTCGAGCCCTAACGGTCATTTGCATAAACGCTCATTAGCATCATTAGCATGTTGTGAAGAAAGGACGGTTTTCTACTCGAATAAACCGATCATTTTACTTATTTCTTTTAAAAATAGCCACCAGTTTGGCATAAAACACTTTAAATCTTAACGAGATCACATTTTTACACAGATTTCACTGACTTTACCTTCGAGTCTAAGCTTTAAGTTCAACAAGTTCGGCTTGACCTCAGATTTACCTCAGAAATAACAGTTAATAAACACGTAAACACACCGTAAGTCTTTAGTGTTTAAAGTAAAAATCATTTAAAAGGGTAGTAACGACTGAGGGGTGGATTTTGGCGAACACGTGAATTATAACACGGTAATAATCCAACAATTAGACGAATTTGAGTCAATTCAGAAAAATAGACCGTACTGGAATTAAGGTTACTTATATAATCTGTCTATAACTGCTGTCATTAAATATATAATTTATCACATAGTTTAATATTTTGGTGTCCATTTGATCGGTTTTGCCGATGAAAACAGCGATAAGGTTATTTAGACTAACGCCTTCTTATAAACAATAAAGTTTAATGATGAATACTTTAGTCTTTACGGCTGTTTACAGAAATTAAACAGGATCCAAAAAAGAACAGGATCCAAAAAAATCTCCATTCAATCACATCCAGTCAGTTAAGCAGGTTGGTGCGCGCGCGCGCGCACTCACACACACACACACAGCTAGCTAACGTGTAGCCGCACTTGCTAACCCAAAGTCAGTTGATTCAGTCAAATTGGCGAAATCATAGCGAGAGATTTAATCGATGTTCCTACAAAAATAGGCCATAAGTGATGAAATGTGTCACAGCTGAAAGCCTGCGGTCATGTCCGGGTCTGTGCGGCGCTCTGGGCCGCCAGGCTGAGGGTGAAATCCACAACACACTCCGCTTGGCTTTAATCCGGAATAAAGGAACTTGGCGAAAAAACACACAGGATGCGACTTTTCTGTGTGATTATCCTTGAAACAAATTCTGACCTCCAATCCGCCTCCAATCCCCCGAACACATCTCTTCTGCCATCTTCTACACCGGCGTCCGGATCAGTCGTTTTTTTTTTTTTTTTTTTTTTTTTTTGCTCGGTGCGGCGATGAACGAATCGAGAAAGAGTTTGTTCAAAAGTGAGTCGACTCGCAAGCACAAAAAAAATATATTTATTTTGTATCTTTTATTTGCTTGCATAAAAGCGCATTTTACACGATACATACTCTACTTCCCCTATTTAAAAATAAAAATAAATGTTTCCTATTAATCAAGTATAGAGATTACAACTTCCGGATGCTGGTCTTCCTGGTGAATCGAATGAATCAATGCTTGCTCAGTTTGTATGGAGTCACTTCAGCGAGTTTGTTTAAAAGAATCGAATCAGTGAAATGAGTCATAATTGTAAACCCTATGAAGTCCTTTTCCCCTACGGAAGGACTACAGTGCTAAAATACACCACACACTAGCAGTCCGCTGATGACTTGCATATGTCTTATATATGTGAGATCAATATATAACACTTTTAAGTCATGCAGTTTGCCATATTGAGTATAGTGCTGTGCTTTAAAATAACTTGAACTAACAATAGCCACATGCTGCATGCATGGGTCAAATTCGGCCTGTGAGTAAAATCTCTCAATTCAGTTAAGCAGAAGTAAAAATAAATGTACTGTAACTGGTGCAAGAACAATGCAATGGAGATAGAAATAAAAATAAAAACTCTAGAGAGACTCAGTAGAGGCATAAGGGCAAATCTGCATGTCATCAGCACATATTCTTAATTCTCGTGTTGTCATTTTCTCCTTTTTTGCTGGACATATTAGCAAAAATAATTCCTTTGCAATGTCACTGTTTAAGAACGAATATCATCCATAATTCTTTGCAGAAATAAAGCAAATCTACAAAACAAAATAACTACTGGTTATACCACTAATGTACTAACAATGAAGTTGAAATAAATATCATGAGAACAACAGAAAAATTAGATGACAGTTCTATTAAAATTAGATAATCTAGGAATTCTAAATAATATGAAATATAAGTTAGCAATAAGTATATGAAATTAATATCAAAGTCATGATTGGGCAATATTCTTATTATGCCCTAATGAGGTTTTATATGTACAAGGAATTTGCCTTGGTATAATGGTGCATAATAATTTAAAGCAAGGGGGCATAAATATAAAGAACCCATGAAAACTAAATATAAAAAACTAAACATAAAAAAAATAAATAAATAAATAACTATACACGAGTGCAGCATGCACAAAGTGAACCACTGCAAAACTGTTACATGCAGTTCAGATGACTGATGGGCAACTAGGCTGTCACTAGAATCCCTGTATCTTCTTCTTCTGAAGACCCACTAACCCAGCTTTCATATCTCTCTGTGTTGTGCTGCACAGTAGTAAATATCCATATTTCTTGGTAGTGTACAAGATCAAAATGATCACATAAGAAATGTATGTGTGGTTCAATATTATAAATAAGAATCACACTGAACCATTGAGTCATTTTAAGATAATACTCATTGATCAGGGTTGTGTCTCTTTGCTGCCGGGTCACTTCCTGATTGCGGTCGATGTCACCAGTCCGAGCTTTGTTTTGATTTTTTTTGGTGTCCTGAGACATTGCTCCGCACCTGTCCGGTGGGGGACGTCGCTTCACTTCCTGGTTTCCCGTGGAGGACGGCACCCCACTTCCTGTCCACAGGGTTGCACTATTATAAACTGTTGTAGAAATTACATTATTTACATTATGCATAGAGTAGTCACCATTATGATCTATATACTGATAACGATCAGTCAATTAAGAGCTGAGCCAGGAGGGGGCAGTGTTCTTAACACAAACAACATTTTCTAGCCTATCAAGTAAAATAACATGATCAGTGGCATCAAAAGCTGCATTAAGATCAAATAACACTAGCTTGGAGACACTGAACAGAGGCCAGTAACAGGCCATTTACAACTTTAAAACGCTGTCTCTGTGCTATGATGAAACCTAAATCCTGACTGATACATTTCATGAATGTAATTCCTATGTAGGTCTGAGCATAACTGCTGAGCTACAATTTTTTTTTGATCTTGTTGATAAAGAGGAGGTTTGTTATTAACCTATGGTTGGATAGCTGGCTTGGGTCGAGGTCAGGTTTTTTAAATCAGAGGTTTGATAACTGCTAGTTTTAAAATATTTTGGCACATAACCAGTGTTGAGGGAAGAATTTAATATTTTTAGAAGTGATTCGGTAGCTACTGGCAATATGGTACTGTGGAAGCATGGCAAGCAGACAGGTGTCCGTGCTAGGCTATAAACAAACCCTATTAGTCCCATTGATTCTACTTCCTGGACAAGAAAGTATACTACATCTGACTCGATCAGACCACACAGCCTGAGCTGGTCTCATCAGGAAAAACAACTAGGCAGAGAACTTCACCTGGTCACTCAACCAGGTGCTCTATCAGTTAGAAAGCCCAGCAATGCCTTGATTTCCTAAGAAGGCTAAGGAAAGCACATCTCCCTCCCCCCATCCTGACTATGATTTACAGAGGGACCATCAAGAGCATCCTGAGCAGCTGCATAACTGGGAACTGCACCTTCTTGGATCACAACACCCTGTAGTGGATAGTGAGGGCAGCTGAGAAGATCAATATAGTCTCTCCTCCCTCCAACATGGACATTCACACCACACGCTCAGCCAACAGCATTGTGGATGACCTCACACACTCTTCACTTTCCTGCCATCTGTAAAAAAGGTATTGTAGCATTCGGGCCCTCACAACCTGACTGTGCAGTAGTTTCTTCCCGCAAGCCATCAGACTCCTCAACAAACAGAACTGAACTATACCAACCACACACACAAACACACACACAATTCACCCTAACTGTGTGAACTGCACTGGACTGTACAATCAGTCACTAACTCAATTGCTGTTTTGCAAAGCACATTTCAATAGTTCATCAAAACTAATTGATGCCCTGAGATGGTGCCGGGGGGTCCTGGTTTTATGACATTTTATAAAATAATGAATTTATCATAAAATCTGTGTAATTAAATCTCAGAAAAATAAGGATACTAACCAACAGCACTACACTGTATAATTCAATATGTTTTGTTTAATTCAAATATTAAGTTTTGGAATGTTTTATATCATTATATATGTTTTATATCATTATATTTTCTTTTTTGGGGGGGGGGGGAGTAGGGATGCACTCTATACGGGGGGGGGGGGGGACACGCTGAAAAAGTTTGAGAACCACTGGCAACAAACACTTACAATAAACAACACCAGTCATAATCTCTCTCTCTCTCTCTCTCTCTCTCTCTCTCACACACACACACACACACACACATACACACACATTAATAAATGGAAATTGAATAAATACTTTGTATTTTGTTAAATTGAGTTCAGTGATCCTTACCAAACACAACATCACCCCCATTGTTGTGTTTGGGTGGGGGGTTGGAGATGTCACTCATTCCTGTCTTCAAAACTTGAGAGCCCTGTGTGTGCTTATATGTAAGCTTATAAATAAGCACATATTTGCTTTGATGGACCCACCATATCTTAGAGTACAGGAAAGAAATGGGTTAAGGCTCTTCTGTCTTCTGTCTGGTAACCAGGTGGTTAAACAAACTTCTCCTAGATGTCCAAACAGCTGAGTCACTGGCTGTCTTCATCAGAACACTGTTTTAAACATAATGTGACAAAACATGAATACTCTGTTTGTATTGTGCAAAGATGCTGCTGAAATCTGAAATGTGCTTACTTGCAAAAACAAGGGCAGCAGAAGCCAGAAAGGCAGAAATGATTGTCTGTAATGTATCATTGTGTTATTAGCTGTCAGAATTGGAAACAGGATTATATACAGTATGGATTATAAGGATTATATATGTTGTTTACATGTATGCTATAAAAAAAACTTTCTAAGACAGCCTGAATTTTGGTTAAAGGAAGGATACTATCTGTTAGCATCATAATTATCATGATGCTATGCTAATCACATCAGGGCTCTCAAGTATCACACATTGAGCGTGACAGTCACTCATTTGGGTCTTTTGTCACGCTCTCCCGCCACACATTGTATTTCTCACGCAGAAAATCTGACTATTCATCATATATTTAATATGGCGCAGCCCCCAAAATGTATCTGTCCACACCGCTGTCTCTATGGAACCGGGCAGGAATCAAGCGCGTCTCCCCTGGAGTTCTTAGTTGAGCCTGACACTTATCAGCCAATCAAAAAAAGACGCCACACAACAGCCAATCGCAACAACCAATGAAAAAAAATCAGATTCTGGAATTGTTCAGCATCATCTTCGTTCACCCACAGAGAAAAGCACTGGAGCTGCGAGCATCACTTTGAGCACAGAGTAAGTCATGATCTCCTGTTGTAATGTTACAACTAATTCACAACTTGTTTGACACAAACAATGACATTGTGACTGCTGTTAGAGGCGTTTCCCAGATAATCAGCATGAGTTTTTCATGAGTGTCTGTAACTTAGCCAACAGTTTTACAGCCTGTTCACTGACAACACCTGCTCAGAACATGTAGTCTAGGGCCAGTGGTTCTCAAACTGGGGGCCCTGAGATGGTGCCAGGGGGCCCCGGTTCACTGACAACACCTGCTCAGAACAAGTAGTCTAGGCCAGTGGTTCTCAAACTGGGGGCCCTGAGATGGTGCCAGGGGGCCCCGGTTCACTGACAACACCTGCTCAGAACAAGTAGTCTAGGCCAGTGGTTCTCAAACTGGGGGCCCTGAGATGGTGCCAGGGGGCCCCGGGTCACTGACAACACCTGCTCAGAACAAGTAGTCTAGGCCAGTGGTTCTCAAACTGGGGGCCCTGAGATGGTGCCAGGGGGCCCCGGGTCACTGACAACACCTGCTCAGACCAAGTAGTCTCTGTTTTAGTGCTTCCACATTCAGTTAGAACTTCAAGTAAGAAGACTATGAAAGAGATATAAAAAACACAGTTACTTACTCTCTTACCTCTTAAAACTCCTGTTACAACATCTATGGTTAGAGAGTGCAAAATTTGCGTGTGGGTATGTGGTTCGCAAAGGACAAAAGGTGGATAGAAATAGCACAAAAGACTTAGATCTATAATATACAAGCAAAGGTGTATATTACAAGCCCTCTGCACAACTGTCATGTGTATTTAACCGTGCCGCATTGCCTATGGCAGCACAGAATCCTTGTCGTCATCTGTCGTTGTGTCATGTCTGGTATCTGTCAGGGATCAGAGCGGACTTTTGGCCATGTGCTATTGTTGTTGTTTTTGTCACGTGGCTGCCCTGCCCTCATCTGCTCCTCCCTGTCTCCACACCTGTTCCCCATTGTGTGGATTTGTCTTTTTTGTATTTAAGTGAGCCGCGTTGCTGAATGCAGGGCGGATTCATTAGTTACGTTAGTCCCCGTGTAGTGTGGATATTTCTGTTTGTCTTCATTATTTATTAAACCCCTTTCATTTGAAGCTATCCTGCGTATGGGTCTGTCTCCTTCCTTCCTGGATGTGACAGAATGAATTCGCCCAAAAACTAAGACCCAGCAGGATAGCTTCCAGCTCGGACTGGCTTTTTTTCCCTTCTCCCCCTGGACTGTTCTGTCAGTCCTTCTAGCCCTTTTTTCTTTTTTCAGTGACATCGCTCCGCATTTTTCCGGTGAGGGACGCCGCTCCACTTCCGGTTCCACCGAGGAGAACGTCGCCTCACTTCATTCACGGAGAATGTCACCATCCCGGTTTTGCCCCTTTTTATTTTTTGGTGCCCTGCGGCATCGGCCCGCATTTTTCCGGTGAAGGACGCCGCTCCATTTCCGGTTCCTCCGAGGAGGACGTCGCTTCACTTCTTCAGCGGGGGGTGCTGCAGGCCTGAGGCGGAGGATCTTTCCCGCCCTCCTGCCCTTCTTCCTACTCAGGTCATCTGGACTGTTCGTCAGTCTTCTTGGACTTTTTTTCCGGTGCCCTGCGGCATTGCCCCACACTTTGCTCTGGTGAGGGAAGCTGCTCCATTTCCGGTTCAGCCGAGGAGGATGTCGCCTCACTTCATCCGCGGGGGGTGTTGCAGGCCCGTGGCGGGAGATTTTTCCTGCCCTCCCTACCTTTTCCTCAGTTCGTCGAGGTGAGGGTTTGGCCGTGGTGCATCAGGGGATGCTGCTCGGCCCTTCAGCTCGGCGATGGACGTCGCTCGGCCCTTCAGCTTGGCGGTGGATTTCACTCGGCCATACAGCTCGGCTGTGGATTTCGCTTGGCCCATCAGCTCAGATGCGGACGTTGCCTCGGCCCTTAAGCTCGGCTGTGGACGTCGCTCGGCACTCTCTGGCTGTGCTGCTGTGTGCCCTGCTCCCCCCACCTGCCTTGCCGTGTGCCTTGGCTCCCCTCGCCTACCTCGCCGTGGTCCTTGCTCCCCCCACTGGCCTCGCCGTGGTCCTTGCTCCCCTCACCTGCCTTCGCCGTGTGCCTTGGCTCCCCTCGCCTACCTCGCTGTGGTCCTTGCTCCCCCCACTGGCCTCGCCGTGGTCCTTGCTCCCCTCACCTGCCTTCGCCGTGTGCCTTGGCTCCCCTCGCCTACCTCACCGTGGTCCTTGCTCCCCCCACTGGCCTCGCCATGGTCCTTGCTCCCCTCACCTGCCTTCACCGTGGTCCTTGCTCCCCCCATCTGCCTTTGCCGTGTGCCTCGCCCCCCCTCCTGGACCTTGTCAGGATTTGGCGCTTCGGGAGCCGCTCCTCAAGGGGGGTACTGTTAGGGATCAGCGCGGACTTTTGGCCATGTGTTATTGTTGTTATTTTTGTCACGTGGCTGCCCCGCCCTTGTCTGCTCCTCCCTGTCTCCAGACCTGTTCCCCATTGTGTGGATTTGTCCTTTTTGTATTTAAGTGAGCCGCGTTGCTATTTTTTTTCTTTCCGGATTGTTTTTTTTTTTCCTGGACTGTTTTTTATTTGTGTGTGTGTGTGTGAGACATCGGTCCGCATTTGTTCCGGTGGGGGATGCTGCTCCACTTCGGGTTTCCGTGGACACCACCTCATTTCCTGCCTGCGGACGATGTCACAGCCCTGTCATGTAGCGTCCTGCTACATCGCCCCGCACCTGTCCGGTGGGGGATGTAACTTCACTTCCTGTTTTCCCATGGGGGGTGTTGCAGGACCGTATTTCCTCCCAAGGACTTTTTTGTTTGTTTTTTTGCTTTGTGGCGTAGGATGTTCCCGCCCACCCCCTTTCTGGTTTTTCTGGACTTGAGTCCGGCTGTGGACGTCGTTCGGCCCTTCAGCTCGGCTGTGGACGTCGCTCTGCCCTCTCTGGCTGTGACACCGTGTGCCTTGCTCCCCCCACCTGCTTCACCCTGTGCCTTGCTCCTTCCACCTGCCTCGCTGTGTGCCTCGCCCCCCCAGACCTTGTCGGGATTCTCATTAAGATGGGATTGGTGCGTCAGGAGCCACACCTGTTCCTCATGTGTTTAAATGTCATGTGTATTTAACCGTGCCACGTTGCCTATCGCGGTGTGGAATCCTCATCTGTCATTGTGTCATGTCTGGTATCGTCTGTGTCCTTGTGTTTTTTAGTCAATAAGGTCAGGTTATTTTATGCTATCCTGCATTTGGGTCTGTTTTTATCCCCACGTCCCTGTGAGCTACATCTATTTTTCCTGCTCATTTGTGCTGCAACTGTCTTTTCTAAGGCCTAATAAATGTATCAAGGAGCAAATGATTCTTGAAATAATGCTGTATTGGGGAAAAATAAACATATTGTATGGCATGTCCAGTAAGTTTATGGATTACATTTGCAAGTTTTATAAAACCACAAAACTTACAGAAAGTGAGAAGAGCTACATGTGCACTTGATTTGGAGTGGGAAGGTGTGTCCACCAGAGCAGAACAAAATACTGGCTATTGTTTTTCTCTTTGATTCTAAATAATTCAAAATAATTTGATTTAGATCAAATTGTGTTTATATGTGTTTTCTTCTACACAAACACACAAGACTTGACCAGCTCTGCACACTGAGGTGAGTTAAAACAATTTATACAAAACAGTTTTAATCTTTGCCTGGACGCTGGATATTTCCTGCTGCTGGAGAGGCTCAAACCCGGATCTCCGCCTTCAACCCGTCAGCCAGCAGTGATGCGAATCACACCAAAATGCAGGCTTCGCATGCTTACCAATTTATTAATAAAAACATGAATGAAATTTACACTTAAAAACCAAATGTACCCTAAACATGGCAAATGTTCACAAATAAATGTAGCAGTGTTAAACTAGTATTGACAACATTCACATCGATATGATAAAGATATTTACTTACCAACACACAGAGAACATGACAAACATATATAGACATACTAATCAAGGTGGAGTGTAGCAAAACCCAAATTGAAACCAGCCCCCTAGTGGTCCGGCCAGTAACCATTCTAGCTATTGAGATTACTCCCCCTTTAAGAGTGAGTCTCCTGGTTCAACCTCGAATTTACACAAAGAAAATAAAATTAAGGGTTAGTAGCGGAGTGGTACCGATACGCCCCAAGCAGTTGATTAACAAGATGTCATTGCAAAGAATCCACAGCTGGATTGATACCTGGGTTCTTGAAGATGCACTGAGCATGTACCACTGGGTCTGCAACAAGGGTGAGCAATTCTGTAATGTTCAAGGGTGTTCGCCACAGCTTGTGATGAAAATTATCAATATTTGAGCAGCTGTGCTGTAAAAAGGGATATTCAAGAGGGTGTTTTGGATCCATGCAAGTAGATGTCTTTTTCTCTGTGGATGAGATTCAGCAGTAAATATCCAAGCAGGTTTAATAATCCATTTGAGGGTTTTGGATTTCTTCTTGAGATTGATGTTAAAGCTAAAGCCACAGAGCTGAACCCTTGAATGAATTGCTGGTAGAAATTCCTGGGTGCTGTTCCTGATTTTTTTTACTTAAGATTCTTGATCTGGTTGAGTTTGAGGCTTTGACTGGGCTATCCTAAACTCATTCTGGTCCTTATGTTTGAACCACTTCAGTGTGTTTTTGGCAGTGTGTTTACGGTATGATGCCAACACCATCAATGTGGGATGGGGCTCTCAGTGTATTGTCCAATTTAAAAATTTCCGCCAAATGTATGACTTTCTACATTACATTTTGGTCTCATCAGGCCAGAGAACCTTCTATGTTTGATGAGTTCCTACATACTTTTTGGAATACTCATATGTGGGTCACCCAACTATTTCATTTATAATTAACAGCATTTAGATTATCCAGAAAGACCTACATTTTAATCTTATTTTATATAACTGAGCAATTGAGGGTTAAGGGCCTTGGCAGATTGGTTGACCTGGGATTCAAACTCAAAACCTTCCAATCAGTAGTACTACATCTTAACCACTACGCTACCCCTATGGACCCCAATGTTGTCTGCTGTTGTAAGCTTAACCTCTTCAAGGCTAGACAGCCCTCACTAGCATTCACCAAACACAATAGTCTTGCATCACACATAGTAGGAGCAACATTTCAATGGCCTTTTCAAAGCCCAGAATGAGGACTGACGGGTGCTTCAGAACCAGGTCCAAACCTGGTCAGTACTCCATCAATGGCTTAAGCTATCCCCCATATCAAGCTCTAGAAGGTGGGACTGCAGTATGACCTGGATGCATTGATGGATGTGTTTGTGTGTGCAGCAGCCATGTGGGGGTGTTCAGAGTCACCTTGGGCTGTCTGCATGCTACTGCCACTGTAGGGGGAAGCCTAGCTAGCAAGCCTGCTGGAGTAAAAGGAGCTCAGCCACACTTTTACATTTGCCCAACATCTCTGAGACAACTGTCAAAGGTGGTTCCTTGCAGAGGTGGAAGTACTTAGTCAATCTAGTATTAGTTCATTACCCAGCTACTGGAGGAGAGTAGTAGAGTCCAGTGCCACTGTCCGTCATTGCTGGAAGATGTGCGTCAGCTGGCTGAGGACCATTTTGTGGTATATCCAGGAAGCCCCTTCACTTATTCCTCTTTCTCTCCCTTCTTCTTCCCATTCAGCTATTCATCCACCTATCCTGGCAGCTCCATGAACCTGGTTTTCCCATGCATCTCCTGCTGTTTCAGTCTATCTTCATTCTTAGTGGAAGTTGGCTTTGTTAATGTCCCCCGTAACAATAAACGCTGCATCTGGCTGCATCTGGGTGGGTTCCTGCTCACTTATATTAACATACAGTTCCTTGAGTGCCTGGTCTGTGTTGGGTTGAGGAGGAATGTAAACAGCTGTGATTATGACCGCTGTAAATTCCTTCGGTAGCCAGAATGATCAACACAGAAGCATATGAAATTCCAGATCAGGGGAGCAGAAGAATTTAATAGAGTGTAGGTTCTTTTCATCACACCATGAGTTGTTGATAAAGAAACGAACGCCCCCACCTCTGCTTTTCCCTGTAAGCTCTTTCGTTCTGCCCGAGCGGTACATGGAGAACCCCGTGAACTCGATGGCTGAGTCTGGAACCTCTGGAGACATCCAGGTTTCCGTGAGGCACATAATGCAGCAGTCCTTTGTTTCTCGTTGGTATGAGATACATGCCTGCCGTTCACAGAGTTTGCTGTCCAGTGACTGAACATTAGCCAGCAAAATGGTTGGGAGAGGAGGTTGGAGGGGACGACGTCTGAGTCTGACAAGGACGCCAGCTCTCTTCCCTCTTTTCCGGGGGCGTTTCCTCAGTCGCGTCAGTGTGGCCCAGACAAAGGGCTCTGATACGGTGTTTGTAAACAAATCACCAGTGTTCAAGAACTCAAAGTCCGGTTTACATTTCGCGACGTAAGATCCTATATTTAAAAGCGTGTGGTTGGCAAAGGTGGTTGCTTGCAGAGGTGGAAGTACTTAGTCAACCTAGTATTACTTTATTACCCAGCTACTGGAAGACAGTATTAGAGTCCAGTGCCACTGTCTGTCATTGCTTTAAGAAGTGCTTCAGCTGGCTGAGGACCATTTTGGTGTCTCCTTAGATTAGTTAAGACGTGTATACTAGAGCAGATTATAGCTTTCAAAACCTCTATTTGGTTCCATAAAAAGGTGTTAGAGTAAAATAAATCATACAATACTGTGCAAAGGTTTTAGGCAGGTGTGAAGAAATGTGGTAAAGTAAGACTGATTTCAAAATATATTTAGATCATACTAAAAATATATTTTAATTGTTTATTTTTATCAATATGGTGAGTGAACAGAAAAAAAAATTGAAATCACATCGATATTTGGTGTGAGGACCCTTTGGCTCCAAACCAGCATCAATTCTTACACTTGCAAACTTTGTACAGTGATTTGAGCACAAAGTCAGGGATTTTATATGAGCAGAGTCAGATGTGTCATTAACCAATTATACCAAGAAGGTGCTAATGATAATCAGTTTTATATGTAGGTTGAAACCCAGTCATTAACTGAAACAGAAACAGCTAAGAAGGGTGAGGAATAAACAAACTGTTACTTAGGCAAAACTAAGGCACCATGTCAAATCTGTGCATAGCAACAAGACACAAGGTTGTTCTACTGTCTCAGCAAAGTCTCTCCCAGGCACAGATTTTAAAGCATTCTTACTTTATAATATGTTTGAACACCTGCCTAAAACCTTTGCTGTATACACAGTAATGTGTTCTGTTCTCTACACAGAAAACAGACACTTGTTACAGATCTGTATTTTCTGATTAATAATAACACCTCACGGACACACAGACTTTCACACTTTTTTTTAAAACCTTCTGACTATTTATGGACAAGTAAATGTAGTCCTGCCCATGTCTTGTCCTTGTGTATAAATACCCTGTTTAGAACTAAAGAAGAACATTCACTTAGAAGAGCTTCAGATATAAGTTCACAGGTTATATCTGCGCAACCACACAGTGAGGTAAGCAAAATGATGCCTAAATTTTATTTACGTCCACTTTTAATGGACATTTTCACAATTTATTTTTCAATTATGTATATTGACAACTTTATTTCAGCAAATATATTGAATGATACATTTATATTTCAAACTTTTAATTAAAATCGATATTTTTTGCCCTTATACAGAGCGACTTAAAAAAGTGTTTTTAAGTCTCTATCGATGAATACATTAACACTGGGTCACTAGGTTTCAAACTTGGGAAACCATCAACCTAAAACACTGTTCAGGTTTTTTTTAGCATACAATAGTTATTTAATTTTTGTAATAAGGTATAAATTAATTGTACATTCATTTTATATTTTTTTTATATAATATTGCATTTTAGACTGAGAAAAGTAGAGGAGTTCTATGAGGGCAGAAGTAAAGAAGCTTTCTGAATCAGGAGTCTGTGTTGTTTGATGGTAGATCATATATCTAATTATTTAGATTACTTGCACACAATGTCTTCCTCTTGGTGAAGCAGTCAGTATTGCTGTCCCAGACAGTAATGCAGGTTGTCGGCATACTTTGGATCGTTGCTAAGTAGAATTACATCATTGCTTCAGAATACAGAAACAGGACAAACACCAAATACAGCCATGCTGAAGACATTGCTGATTTGGGCAGTGTTTGCTGCAAGTCTTCCTCCTCCATCCACTCAGCGCTGCTTCAATGCCAGTGAGTCTCAGTGTCGTGATGTGGACTTCACTCCAGGATCTGATCTGGCAGGAGAAGGCTTTGACATAACCACCATGGAACGGAAAGGGGCCTTCGTTCTCGACATGAACACTTGGCTCAAGAAGGACAAGTCCTGCACTTTGTGTAAAAACCCCTACATGGGAGGTCAAACACAGAAGCTTCCAGTTTCTGTGGTGGACTGGAGGCCGACTCAGAGGTGCAAAATGAAGTTGTCCAGCTCCGTCTACCAGTCTAGTGAGGCCCTGGTCAGCTCCAGCTCCTCCTCTATTGAGAACAACTGGAAGACAGATTTGCAGATAATGACTCCAAAAGTCCAGGGATCACTGATGCTGGCAGGCAGTAACTCCAAGCTGGCTGAATATTCAATGGAGAAAACCAAAAAAGACAAGTTCAGCTTCACCAGCCATGCTGTTTCATGTGGATATTACAGGTAGGATGTGTGGTTTAACAGTACTGTCTCAAGTTGGTTTATATTTAATATTATACAAACACACCATCATTCATCTTTGTTGTTGAGATCTACTTTATGGTCTGTCTTCTAGATACAGAGTTTCCAAAAGTCCACTCCTGCACCCAGAGCTAGTCAAAGAATTTGGAAGTCTCCCTGAGATCTATGATGAGTCTTCAAAACACCTCTATTACAAGCTGATTGACAAGTTTGGTACTCATTATATCACAAAGGTGAATATCAGATTTCCACAACAGTGTATGGAGCAGACACATCCACTTCAATCTTCAAAGTTTTAGAAGGAAAACACGTGGTTTTGTAGACTGAATATATTGTGGTTCTGTTTAGGTGACTCTTGGAGGAGAGGTTCGCTCTGTGACCAGCATTAACGAGTGTGAGGCGTCCCTACAGGGTCTGAGTGTGGACGAGGTGAAGATGTGTCTTGATGTGGAGGCTTCTGTCAGCAATGGACCAGCTGCAAACAAGCAGGCTAAGGCTCAACACTGCAAGCAGGATAAGGACAACTCTTTGAGCAAAAAGAGCTTTGCTAGCAGCTTCAGTGACAGGTTTGTTCTGCTCATTACATATGTTGGTTACATTATGCCAAAATATATTAAATATTCAATCATTCTAAAAACATAATTTCTTTTTATCATCTCCAAAGGGATACAAATGTGATCGGTGGCTACACTCAGAGTGTCGACCTCCTTTTCTCATCAAATAACGACCCAAATGCCTATAAGGAGTGGGTGGCATCTCTTCCAGCTCACCCTGATATCATTTCCTACTCACTTGAGTCCATCCACAATTTGCTGCCAGCGAAGACAAAAGCAAAAGCACATTTGCGCAAAGCCATCAAGGACTACATCCTCCAGAGGGGCCTGCTGAAAAAGTGCACAAGCCCATGTAAGATTGGTGTGAAGACCAACTCTATGGAGCCGTGCAAATGCAGCTGCATAAACAACCCCCAGCTGTCCATAAACTGCTGCCCCACTCAGAAAGGATCTGCTGAAGTCACAGTTACTGTGATAAAAGGCACCGGGTTATATGGAGATTTCTGGGATGGGACAGATGGATTTGTCAAGCTGAGCCTCAATAATAGGTTCAAAGTCAAGACACGCACAATAATGAATAACAACAATCCTAACTGGAAAACTAATTTCCATCTTGGTACTGAGGACCTTACTCGCTCTATCACCCTGAAGCTGGAGGTGTTTGATGAGGACACCAGTTCAGAAGAACTTCTTGGGGCATGTAATCTTCACCTGAAATCTGGTGTTTTCAAGGAAGTCTGTGCACTCAATCATGGACTGCTGTATTATAAAGTGCAGGTGACGTGCATTCCCGGTTTGATTGGTCCTTCATGCTCAAAACGCAAACCTTCTCCCATGGATGCACAGCTGGAGAAATTGTACGTCTCCCGCAATGCTCGCCCGATTCCCACAGGCATGTTGTTGAAGATGGGAGTGCTCCTCAACGAACGTATTCCCCGCTTCAACCAGAGCCACATCCGCAAAGATACAGGCTTTGAGTTGTAGACCAGTTCAGTTCTTTTTAAAAGCTTTTGCATTTTTAAACCAATTATTATAATGCTTAAAGTAGAAAATAAATGCACGTTATATTGACACATTATTGCTAAACCTTTCCTGCTCATTTGTACTGAACTTTGCCTTTTAAAGATTAATAATGTATTGTAAAACAACTCTTTCCTTTTTGTTTATTTCAGCCAATATTGCATTAGTATTGAAATATCTTTAAACTAAAATAAAGAGGCTATAATGCAATTCAAATCAATTTATTTGTGTCGTGCTTTTAACAATAGACATTGTCTCAAAGCAGCTTTACAAAAGTAAAGAAACAGAATAAATTATAAAGTTCAAAAGGAAAACCTCCCTGAGATGATATGATGAAGAATTCTTGAGAGGAACCAGACTCAGAAGTGAACCTCATCTTCATTTGAGTGACACTCGACAGTGAATAATGTAAATGTAAATAATGTCATTTCTACAACAGTTTGTAGTCCAGTGGAATTGTGTAACCAACACTTGCCTATTGCTACAGTAACCCTGTAGTAAATAGACATTAGATAGACAATATTACATCCAGCAAACAGATGAGCATCTCGTTTCTGTTCAGCTGTATTTGAATTGATACAATTAACTCTGGTTGCCAGGCTTTAACAACATTTCTAGTACAACAACATCAGCTACAGATGTGAAAGACCTGCAAATAGCCAAAAAATTAGGAATTGAAGAAGGGAGACATTTCTTTATTGTCTCAGGATTTATACTGTCATATTTTACTTGCACTCTCATTTTGTCACACTCCGTCTGGCCTCGAGTTCAGCTATTGTAACACTCACAAACACTCACACATAACACTCACAACTCACAAACAATAACACTCACAAACAAACAGTTTAAAATGTAACACTGTCACAGTACATTGAACAAAACCACAGTACGTCGGGTTTCTTTGCATTAAAACCTAACCGTCTACTTAGCCACAGTACATGGACTTAAAACGTAAGTTCAAAGCAATGTCACAGTAGGTCGGACAACACCACACTGCCTCAGGTTATTGCTTTAAACTACAGAGCCGCGGTGCTTCAGGCTCCTTACACTATCACCAGTTAGAAACACGTTTAGCTATAATCTGTCACCACACTGCGTTAGGGTTAATTCAGTTCCGTTAGAATCTTAAACAGAAATGTACAGAATAGGCTTAATAACTCCTTCTGCTTATGATAATAAACTCTACTCTATGTTCTATTCTACCGTAAAAAAAAAATAAAAAATTCTTTGTTAGGTTTTTTAAACGAGGGGGTTCCCTGGATCAAAAACAGCGTAAAAGAAGAAAAATACGCTTTTCTTACCTTTTCCCACTTTTTTTTTTGGAATCCCTCCTGGATAAATGATAATCATGGTCACGTACTAGTGATGTGTGGGTCGGGTATTTTTTCCAACCCGCAGGTCCCGCTTTTGTGAAATTATTGGCCCATCCCTGCACCACTGTATCTATTTTTACAAATATTTTGGCCTAACCCTTGGCCAGACGTCTGTGATCTTGAATGATAATACGCCCAATTGGGATTGGGATTTCCATATCGGAATTGTCGACCTTACTCATTTCAGCAGTGTGAAGCTGGTCGAGGATGTCTGTGTGCTCAATCATGGACTCCTGTATTATAAAATGCAGGTGACGTGCATTCCTGGTTTGACTGGTCCTTCATGTTTGAAGTACAAATGGACACACAGCTGGAGAAAGTGTACATTTCCCGTTATGCTCTCCCGATTCACACAGGCATGTTGTTGAAGATGGGAGTGCTCCTCAATAAACGTATTCCCTGCTTCAACCAGAGCCACATGATACAAGATATAGGCTTTGAGTTGTAGACCAGTTCAGTTTACATTTACATTTACATTTACATCATTTGGCAGACGCCCTTATCCAGAGCGACGTACATAAGTGCTTAAATCTCTAACATTGAATACATTAATGCTGGATCACTAAGTTACATACTTAAGATACCATGAGTTTAAAACATTTGTTCAAAGTTACAATGAAAAAGTGTCAAAGGTGTTTTTTTTTGTTTTTGTTTTTTTTTTTTTAAATGCAAAAGATAAGGAAAGAAGTGCTAGTTGAAGTGTTTCCTGAATAAGTAGGTCTTCAACTGCCTCTTGAAAATAGCCAGTGACTCAGCTGTCCGGACCTCTAGGGGAAGTTCGTTCCACCACCTTGGTGCCAGTACAGATAAGAGTCTTGTAGTATACTTGCCTCTTACCTTGAGAGATGGTGGAAACAGTCGAGCAGTGCTGGTAGATCGGAGGGTGTGGGGTGCAGTGCGAGGAGTGATGAGGGCTTTGAGGTAAGAGGGATCTGGTCCGTTTTTGGCTTTGTAGGCCATCATCACTGTATTGAATCTGATGCGTGCAGCTACCAGAAGCCAGTGGAGGGATCACAGCAGTGTGGTGGTATGGAGAACTTTGGCAGGTTGAAAACAAGCCGTGCAGCTGCATTTTGGATCATTTGCAGAGGACGGATTGCGTTCATAGGTAGACCTGCCAGAAGTACATTGCAGTAATCAAGTCTAGAAATGACAAGAGACTGAACAAGTACCTGAGAAGCCTGTGTGGACAGAAATGGCCGAATCCTTCTAATGTTGTAGAGAAGAAACCGACATGAGCGAGTCACATTAGCAACATGAGAGGAAAAGGACAGTTGATTGTCCATGGTTACCCCAAGGTTGTGAGCTGTGGCTGAAGGGGAGATCAGATCGTTGTGCAAGTATATAGCAAGATCATGACCTGGGGATGAATCACCTGATGATCAGCAGATCAGTTTTGCTAGGATTGAGCTTTAACTGATGAGCAGTCATCCATGATGAAATTTATGCCAGACATGCTGAGATCCGGTCAGAAGGTATGGCATCTGAGGGTGGGAAAGAGAAGATAAGTTGTGTATCATCAGCATAGCAGTGGTAAGAGAACCCATGTGAGGAAATAACTTCACCAAGAGAGTGAGTATACAGTGAGAAAAGAAGAGGACCAAGTACTGAGCCCTGTGGGATGCCCAGTGGAGAGCCTGCGTGGAGCAGATGTCACTCCCCTCCATGTTACCTGATATGAGCGTCCTTCCAGGTAGGAAGCAAACCATTCCCAAGCTGATCCGCAAATCCCAAGACTCCTGAGGGTGGACAAGAGAGTCTTGTGGTTGACCGTATCAAACGCTGCTGAAAGGTCAAGGAGGATAAGGACGGATGACAGTTTGGCTGATCTAGCAGCATGTAGTTTCTCAGAGACATCCAAAAGGGCTGTGTCTATGGAATGAGCTGCTTTAAATCCAGACTGGTTGGGGTCTTGGAGGTTGTTCTGTGAGAGATCAGTTCTTTGTGCAAGCTTTTGCATTTTCAGACCAGCTATTATAATGCTTAGAGTAGGTGCAAATAACAATGCCACATTATTAACAAATATTTCTTGATCATCTTTACTGCCATTTGCCTTCTTTTTAAAGTCTAATAAACGTCTCACACAATAACAGAATGTTTAATATTATATAGAATATTTGGATTTAATAATGCTACATACTTTTCCTGCTCATTTGTGCTGCAACTGTCTTTTCTAAGGCCTAATAAAAGTATCAAGGAGCAAATGATTCTTGAAATAATGCTGTATTGGGGAAAAATAAACATATTGTATTGCATGTCCAGTAAGTTTATGGATTACATTTGCAAGTTTTATAAAACCACAAAACTTACAGAAAGTGGGAAGAGCTAAATGTGCAATTGATTTGGAGTGGGAAGGTGTGTCCACCAGAGCAGAACAAAATACTGGCTATTGTTTTTCTCTTTGATTCTAAATAATTCAAAATAATTTGATTTAGATCATTCATATGTGTTTTCTTCTACACAAACACACAAGACTTGACCAGCTCTGCACATCTGAGGTGAGTTAAAACAATTTATTCAAAACAGTTTTAATCTTTGCCTGGACATTTGCTGCCGCTGGAGAGGCTCAAACCCGGATCTCCGCCTTCAACCCGTCAGCCAGCCGTGATGCGAATCACACCAAAATGCAGGCTTCCAGTGCTTCCCAATTCATTAATAAAAACATGAATGAAATTTACACTTAAAAACCAAACGTAACCTAAACATGGCAAATGTTCACACATAAATGTAGCAACTTTAACCTAGTAACATTGATTTCAAAGCCCAGAACGAGGACTGGCAGGTGCTTCAGAACCAGGTCCAAACCTGGTCAGTACTCCATCAATGGCCTAAGCAGCTATCCCCCATATCAAGCTCTAGAAGGTGGGACTGCAGTATGACGTGGATGCATTGATGGATGTGTTTGTGTGTGCAGCAGCCATGTGGGGGTGTTCAGAGTCACCTTGGGCTGTCTGCATGCTACTGCTACTGTAGGGGGAAGCCTAGCTTGCAAGCCTGCTGGAGTACCATGAGCTCAGCCACACTTTTGCATTTGCCCAACAGCTCTGAGGCAACTGTTAAAGGTGGTTGCTTGCAGAGATGGAAGTACTTAGTCAACATAGTATTACTTTATTACCGAGCTACTGGAAGACAGTATTAGAGTCCAGTGCCACTGTCTGTCATTGCTTTAAGAAGTGCTTCAGCTGGCTGAGGACCATTTTGGTGTCTCCTTAGATTAGTTAAGACGTGTATACTAGAGCAGATTTCTTCTACCGCTTATCCGAACTACCTCGGGTCACGGGGAGCCTGTGCCTATCTCAGGTGTCATCGGGCATCAAGGCAGGATACACCCTGGACGGAGTGCCAACCCATCGCAGGGCACACACACACATTCACTCACGCAATTACACACTAGGGACAATTTTCCAGAGATGCCAATCAACCTACCATGCAAGTCTTTGGACCGGGGGAGGAAACCGGAGTACCCCGAGGAAACCCCCGAGGCACGGGGAGAACATGCAAACTCCAAACTCAAAACCTCTATTTGGTTCCATAAAAAGATGTTAGAGTAAAATAAATCACACAATACTGTGCAAAGGTTTTAGGCAGGTGTGAAGAAAAGTAAGACTGCTGTCAAAAATATATTTTAATTGTTTATTTTTATCAATATGGTGAGTGAACAGAAAAAAAAATTTAATCAAATAAATATTTTGTGTGAGGACCCTTTGGCTCCAAACCAGCATCAATTCTTACACTTGCAAACTTTGTACAGTGAAACCAATTATACCAAGATGGTGCTAATGATAATCAGTTTTATATGTAAGTTGAAACCCAGTCATTAACTGAAACAGAAACAGCTAAGAAGGGTGAGGAATAAACAAACCGTTATTTAGGCAAAACTAATCCACCATGTCAAATCTGTGCATAGCAACAAGACACAAGGTTGTTCTACTGTCTCAGCAAGGTCTCTCCCAGGCACAGATTTTAAAGCATTCTTACTTTATAATATGTTTGAACACCTGCCTAAAACCTTTGCTGTATACACAGTAATGTGTTCTGTTCTCTACACAGAAAACAGACACTTGTTAAAGATCTGTTTTTTCTGATTAACACCTCACACACACAGGTTTTCACACGTTTTTTATAAACCTTCTGACTATTTATAGATAAGTAAATGTAGTCCTGCCCATTTCTTGTCCTTGTGTATAAATACCCGTTTTAGAACTAAAGAACAAATTCACTTAGAAGAGCTTCAGATATAAGTACACAGGTTATATCTGCGCAATCACACATCGAGGTAAGCAAAATGATCCCTATATTTTATTTGCGTCCACTTTTAATGGACATTTTCACAATTTATTTTTCAATTATGTATATTGACAACTTTATTTCAGCAAATATATTGAATGATAAATTTATATTTCAAACTTTTAATTAAAATCGATATTTTTTGCCCTTATACAGAGCGACTTACAAAAGTGCTTTTAAGTCTCTATCGATGAACACATTAACACTGGGTCACTAGGTTTCAAACTTGGGAAGCCATCAACCTAAACCTAGTGTTCAGGTTTTTTTTAACATACAATAATTATTTAATTTTTGTAATAAGGTATAAATTAATTGTACATTCATTTTATATATTTTTTTATATAATATTGCATTTTAGACTGATAAAAGTAGAGAAGGGTTCTATGAGGGCAGAAGTAAAGAAGCTTTCTGAATCAGGAGTCTGTGTTGTTTGATGGTAGATCATATATCTAATTATTTAGATTACTTGCACACAATGTCTTCCTCTTGGTGAAGCAGTCAGTATTGCTGTCCCAGACAGTAATGCAGGTTGTCGGCATACTTTGGATCGTTGCTAAGTAGAATTGTATCATTGCTTCAGAATACAGAAACAGGACAAACACCAAATACAGCCATGCTGAAGACATTGCTGATTTGGGCCGTGTTTGCTGCAAGTCTTCCTCCTCCATCCACTCAGAGCTGCTTCAATGCCAATGAGTCTCAGTGTCGTGATGTGGACTTCACTCCAGGATCTGATCTGGCAGGAGAAGGCTTTGACATAACCACCATGGAACGGAAAGGGGCCTTCGTTCTCGACATGAGCACTTGGCTCAAGAAGGACAAGTCCTGTACTCTGTGTAAAAACCCCTACATGGGAGGTCAAACACAGAAGCTCCCAGTTTCTGTGGTGGACTGGAGACCGACTCAGAGGTGCAAAATGAAGTTGTCCAGCTCCGTTTACCAGTCTAGTGAGGCCCTGGTCAGCTCCAGCTCCTCCTCTATTGAGAACAACTGGAAGACAGAATTGCACATAACGACTCCAGACATCCAGGGATCACTGATGCTGGCAGGCAGTAACTCCAAGCTGGCTGAATATTCAATGGAGAAAACCAAAAAAGACAAGTTCAGCTTCACCAGCCATGCTGTTTCATGTGGATATTACAGGTAGGATGTGTGGTTTAACAGTACTGTCTCAAACACAGTGTTTGTGTATACAAACACACCATCATTCATCTTTGTTGTTGAGATCTACTTTATGGTCTGTCTTCTAGATACAGAGTTTCCAAAAGTCCACTCCTGCACCCAGAGCTAGTCAAAGAATTTGGAAGTCTCCCTGAGATCTATGATGAGTCTTCAAAACATCTCTATTATAAGCTGATTGACAAGTTTGGTACTCATTATATCACAAAGGTGAATATCAGATTTCCACAACAGAGTATGGAGCAAACTCATCCACTTCAATCTTCAAAGTTTTAGAAGGAAAACACGTGGTTTTATAGACTGAATATATTGTGGTTCTGTTTAGGTGACTCTTGGAGGAGAGGTTCGCTCTGTGACCAGCATTAAGGAGTGCGAGGCATCCCTACAGGGTCTGAGTGTGGACGAGGTGAAGATGTGTCTTGATGTGGAGGCTTCTGTCAGCAAAGGACCGGCTGCAAACTGGCAGGCAGAGGTTCACCACTGCAAGCAGGATAAGGACAAGTCTTTGAGCCAAAAGAGCTTTGCTAGCAGCTTCAGTGACAGGTTTGTTCTGCTCATCACATATGTTGGTTACATTATGCCAAAATATATTAAATATTCAATCATTCTAAAAACATAATTTCTTTTTATCATCTCCAAAGGGATACAAATGTGATCGGTGGCTACACTCAGAGTGTCGACCTCCTTTTCTCATCAAATAATGACCCAAATGCCTATAAGGAGTGGGTGGCATCTCTTCCTGCTCACCCTGATATCATTTTCTACTCGCTTGAGTCCATCCACAATTTGCTGCCAGCGAAGACACATGCACAAGCACATTTGCGCAATGCCATCAAGGACTACATCCTCCAGAGGGGCCTGCTGAAAAACTGCACAAGCCCATGTAATATTGGTGTGAAGACCAACTCTATGGAGCCGTGCAAATGCAGCTGCATAAACAACCCCCAGTTGTCCATAAACTGCTGCCCCACTCAGAAAGGATCTGCTGAAGTCACAGTTACTGTGATAAAAGCCACCGGTTTATATGGAGATTTCTGGGATGGGACAGATGGATTTGTCAAGCTGAGCCTCAATAATAGATTCAGAGACAAGACAAGCACAATATGGAATAACAACAATCCTAACTGGAACACTGATTTCCATCTTGGAACTGAGGACCTTACTAGCTCTATCACCCTGAAGCTGGAGGTGTTTGATGCGGACAGAAGTTCAGAAGATTGGCTTGGAGCATGTAATCTTCACCTGAAATCTGGTGTGGTCAAGGAAGTCTGTCCACTCAATCATGGACTTCTGTATTATAAAGTGCGGGTGACGTGCATTCCCGGTTTGATTGGTCCTTCATGCTTGAAACACATTCCCTCTCCCATGGATGCACAGCTGGAGAAAGTGTACGTCTCCCGCAACGCTCGCCCGATTCCCACAGGCATGTTGTTGAAGATGGGAGTGCTCCTCAACGAACGTATTCCCTGCTTCAACCAGAGCCACATCCACAAAGATACAGGTTTTGAGTTGTAGACCAGTTCAGTTCTTTTTAAAAGCTTTTGCATTTTCAGACCAGTTATTATAATGCTTAAAGTAGAGTAGGTGAAAATAATAATGCCATATTACTAACAAATATTTCTTGATCATCTGTACTGTCATTTGCTTTCTCTTACAAAAAAAAACATAGTGTTTGTGTATAACTTGTGTAATTTCTCAATAGCATTCACAGCAACAATTAGAATGTTCATATATGCTAGAATGCTCATATATGCTCCACATGTCGTTTTTAAAGCCTAATAAAAGTATCATGGAGCAAATAATTCTTGAAATAATGCTGTATTGTGGAAAAATAAACATATTGTATTGCATGTCCAGTAAGTTTAGGGATTACATTTGCAAGTTTTAAAAAACCACAAAACTTACAGAAAGTGAGAGGAGCTACATGTGCACTTGATTTTGCCAGAGCAGAACAACATACTGGCAATTACTTTTTCTATTTGATTAAAAATAAAGCATTGATTAAGAAAATTCATATGTATTTTGTTCTACAAACACACACAAAAGACTTTGCAAGCACTATACATCTGTGGTGAGGCAAAGATAATCCATTAGCACTCATGAATAATTAAACAAAACATACCAATATTTCAGCAGCTCTGTTATAAAAAGGGAGACTCAATAGTGTGTTTGGATACATGCAAAGTGTGCAAGCAATAGATGGCTTTTTCTCTGTGGATGACATTCAGCAGTGAGAACGTTCACCTTCCCGTGTGGGATGGACATGTGTCCTAACAGGCCAGCCTTACCATCAAAAGTGCTCCAAGGAAGCCCACAATGAAGCCCACATTGTTATCATGGCACCACTTGGACATCTGGCTGTTCAGAGACCATAACCTGCTGTAAGCTACATCGCCACGTCACATTGAGATTGTGCCAGAGCATACTACACACATACATTGCACTTTTCTAATTTACACACACAATATCTACTATATTATCAAAATCAAATCAAATTTTATTTGTCACATACACATACATACAGGGTACGACATGCAGAGAAATGCTTTTTGCAACTGTCCGGTATATAAGCATGAAAAAAAAGGAATGTAATTTAGGATAAAATAATAAACCAAAACCAAAAGGAGATACATAAATAAAAAAGTATAAACTATATAAAAAAACTATTGTAAGAAATAAAAAAATGTGTGTAAAAATAAGACGATGATGGTGAAGATCATAATGAAGAACAAGAAGTTTATTCCAGCATAGCAGTGACAAAATGCATAAAGTGCTTTTTAAGAACACAGGACGAATCCTGCTCAAGCATTTTATACTGTTTTCCCGTTTGGTAATTTAAATGAGGTTCTGCTTTGAATATGCATTGAATATGCAAGGATTCGTATGATCGGTGTGTTGTTTGCTTGGGAGTGGAGCATGCACAATCGGCTCTCGAGGGAGTCAATTGCTCGCATTGTAGTCACATGGCTATGCACACACTTCGCTCTCGGAGAGCGCTCTTCGAGAAGAGCTCTCTCCCTTGCGGCTCCGGTCCCGCTCTTGCCGAGAAAAAGTGGCGCCGGCGCTCGTGGGGCTCGCAGGCCGATATAGCAGCGGGATTGGAGTCGGATGAGTCCTCTCCAGCCTCGTCTGCTGAATCGAGCTCCTGCTCCCTCGGAGAAGCAGGCCCAATGGCTGCTTCTTCTCCCGGCGCGAGCAGCGCAGCATTACATGTCTCTCCCTCCAAGGAAGGAGAGCTGTTGGATGCTAGCGGGCTCGTGGGCTCCTCTCAGCCTGTGCTGTATGAGGAGCTCCTCGAGGTAGTGCCAAGCTGGATCTAGATTGGCTGGTGCGAGCACCATGGCCTGGAACCAGTTAACTGCCCGATCGGCTCAGTTCTGGAGTTCTTACAGGAACAGTTTGCCGCTGGGTTAACCCTCTCGACCCTGAAGCTTTACGTGTCCGCCGTCGTGGCATATAGCTCCCCACCAACGGGGCAGTCGCTAAGTAGGCAACCACTGGTGACACGTTTCCTCCGCGGCACCCGGAGGCTGAGGCCCAGGACGTGACCCAGAGTGCCTGTCTGGGATCTGGCAGTTGTGCTGGCGGCTCTATCAGAGCCCCCCTTCAAGCCATTGGTTGAAATGGCCCTTAGGGTTCTGTCTATTAAGACCGCCTTCCTCTCGGCGATTTCCTCCCTGAAGATGATCGGGGATCTGAGGCCCTGTCCGTGGCCCTGACACCTGGAATTTGCCTAGAGACGTTCGTGCAGAGACACTCAGAAACCATCACAGCCAACGGGAACGTCCCACATATATCCTTGAATTATCTGCAATCTGCCGTCTCAATATGTTACACATACAGCATAATATAATGCATTGACAAAGAATGAGAAAGATGCATATACACACACAGCAGTTTTGAAAGTTACATCCCAAATCAGATCATAATATGCAATAACCAAATCACCATCATGCATTTGTTTAGTCAAAACATTATCTTTTCCTACAAGACCTTGTTGAGCTTTGACAATATGGTCATCCTTTCTTTGTATTATGACATAATGACATTAACATATTACATATTATTATATATTTTGGTAACTCAAAATCAAATTCTGGGACATCTTCCTCAAAGACTAGTTGTCCTCTGGAATCAATGACATTGTCTGTAGGGTGAAATTTACATATGGAAAGTAATATTTTCCTATGAATCTGTCTCTGGTATTATACAAAGTAAAGTATCATTAATCGGACAAAGTGTTAACATTTGGTTATCATTAACAAAGATAGAAAAGTGATCAAGCGTTATAGTGACACATGTTTCCTGTTTGAAACTATTACTCTTGTAAAATTATTGTGGACATGTGTTAGATTGATTTCACAAGCCCCACATAATGGTTGTTTTTCCCAGGCATTACACTCGCAAATAAAATCAATGTAGTTTTGTCACAGCATTCTATGTCCAATTCTTGCCATTCTCCTGATGGTAACTGTGTGATAAACCAGGACTGTGAAAAGTCCTTAAAGTTCTTTCTTTAATACATTCTTCTGGAATATTCCCAAAAGTCCATGCTTAGAATCCTTTCAAACAATTTTTCAAATCCTTTCAAATCCTTGGGATTATTTACTTGAAGATGTTCTCTAAGGAGGTGATGAACTGGTTGCAACAGCATTGTGATACCTCAGGAACGCTGTTGTCAAGCAGACCTTATACATTCCTGTTACACTCTCTGTTACACTGTTCATCTGGGTCTGGAGACCATGCTGTAAGGTTCACAAAGACCGGAACATGGATCCATTGTAGATAAAAACAAAGCTGCCTTTCTTGTCCATCCCCATATCTTTATTTCTTTTTGATCTAAAAAAACACTTGAAAACATAATGAATTTATACCCCCCTTTTAAACACAACACACAAAAAACATTACAAACACATACAACATAAACTTGCCTATTTACATGGCCTTATGACTGCCATCAGCTTTTTATGACATTAATGGATCTATGTGGAATGATCTCTTACCAGGTTGTTGGTTTTTAGTTTTGTGGCAGAGCTTGTGACGTGAATCTCTGCCTAGTCTCTCCCAGTGAGCAGACCATGGACCCTCATTTTGGAAATTCTTTAAAACTACTTTAAAATTTGTGATGGCGCACATTGTGACCAGAATGCATTTTGTTTTAACAACTTTGCCAAATTTGTTGAGTGGCTTGGTGAAAAACAACAGGCAGGTTGTTACACAGATTCTTGAGCTCCTTTCTCAGTCTGTTTACTGTAGCATGTAACTGGTTTAAATCCGTTTTGGGGCCTGTTCTCTTAAGGGAAAATTTGCATTCCCTTGAAATATGTCCCTCTTTGCCACATGAATAACACACCAGGAGGTTATCAGGGTTACGAGGGGGTAGTCTTTCCTTTCTATCTGCAGTAGTGTAGTTCTCTTTTTTCTGGGAAACTTGGCTGGCGCTATTCTTATTGAGGTTTTTCACACCTACTGCTGACACAGGATGGGATCTCTTTGCGTTAGCATTGTTGTTGAAAAACATTTTGGCAATAATGTCATTATAATCAGAGAGATGGGTTACAAACATCGACACAGCAAAACCGGTAAGTGAGTCACATTTGTTAATCAAAGCAGATTTAAAACTGACATCATTCGGTGTGATGTCAGGATTGCCACTGAATGTTTTAAGTGTCTCCAATAATCGCTCTGAAAATGCCATGGGGTGCTCCCCTTTCCTCATGTGCACATCAGATATTTTATCCCAGTCAACTGACATTACACCTAGGACTTCAAGAAGTGCCTGTTTCCTCTCTAACTTATTGGCAGTTCTAGTTTTGACTTTCTGATTTAACGCTCCAGACAAAGTGTCAGGCAAACACACAGTTAACAACACACACGCATCACCATCTGTAAATTAGTAAATGTCAGCATATTGCTCAAAAACCTTTGGAAAATCTAATGGATCTTGTTTGGCATTAATTTAATAATACTTTTAATCACAGCTTCTAGCTCACTGGGTTTAAACCCTCTGACCATAGAAGAGGTCATCCAATTCATCGAGTGAATTGGAGCCATGGGAAACTTAACTGTACAGTAAGAGTTGATTACTGACTGACTGAGAATCTGTTTCCGAGCTCTCATCACTGTCTAACATTTCAGGAAATTGATTACTCCATATGCCACATACAGATGTCTTACTGGTGCTAGTTTCCGTTGTGGCATTTTTTTATCAGTAACTGACAAGCAAACTTTGCTTCCTCCAAATCTTTGAACAATGTTTCCACAGATGAACTAAGCATGCTGTTGTTAGTTTTAAGGAATGCAACCTCATTCTGAGATTATTCATTTAGAGATTATCCCATGATCTAGTCTAGATTGCAGTTGCTCATTTTCAGACTTTAATGCATTTAAAGTCTTTCTAGTGACTTTGTACGATGCAAGAACTGCTTGCAGTGCATTGGCAATCTGTCCTTTTTTGTTCTTGGGCATTTTAGGGTGATTTTCAAACTAAGAAATCAACAATGTTCTCTATTCCATCAAACATTCCCTAAGAACCGTGTTTAGAGATGTCCTCTGGTGCAGTCATCGACCGGTGCATGGTGGTGTGGGTATTGGTGTTCCCATAGCGTCAGCCCTGACGCAGCATCTCGTTACCTTCTCAGGGAACTGGATTACATACGTAACCTGGTGTAGTTCCCTTTTGAGGGAACTCAATGCTGCGTCAGGGCTGACGCTATGGGAACACCAATACCAAGGTGTTACAGTAACACTTAAATGTTACAGTAACACTTAACACTCACAAACAAAAACACTCACAAAATCACAAACAGACCTTTTAAAATGTAACAGTCACAGTACGTCAGACAAAACCGCAGTACATCAAGTTTTTTTGTTATATTTTAAAACCGTCTTCTTAGCCACAGCACTTTTGGACTTATAATGTAAGTTTAACACTGTCACAGTACGTCGGACAAAAACACAGTAAAACCTAACAGTTTACTTAACCACAGTACATGGACTTAAAACGTAAGTTTAAAAACTTACAGTCTGTCAGACAACACCACACTACCTCAGGTTATTGCTTTAAACTCTACAGAGCCACGGTGCATCGGGCTCTTTACACTATCACTGTTTCACTTACTTTAGAAACACTTTTAGCTATAATTCAACTGCCACACTTCTTCGGGCTGATTCAGTTACTTTAGAATCTTAACAGAATTATAACAAACACAAGAAGTTTCAGTTACCTTCCAGTTACCTTCCAAACCTATCAGCTTAAGCACTTTGCTTCAGTTACATTAGAAACAACAATTCATATACAACTCTGTCACCACACTGCGTCAGGTTAATTCAGTTCCGTTAGAAACTTAAACAGAAATGTACAGAATAGGCTTCACAATAACTCCTCCTGCTTATGATCAATAAACTCAACTCTATGTTCTATTGTACAATAAAACATTTCTTTGCTAGGTTTTTTAAACGAGGGGGTTCCCTGAATCACAAACAGCGTAAAAGAAGAAAATTACGCTTTTCTTACCTTTCCCCACTTTTTTTAATCCCTCCTGGCTGGCTCGCCAATGTAAGAAATAAAAAATGTGTAAAAGTAAGGTGATGATGGTGAAGATCTTAATGAAGAACAAGAAGTTTATTCCAGGATAGCAGTGACAAAATACATGAAGTACTTTGGGTTCATCGGAGTCAGTAAGAACCCCGAGCAATTCTGCTCAAGCATTTTATACTGTTTTCCCTTTTGGTAATTTAAATGAGGTTCTGCTTTGAGTGTGTATTGAGTGTAAGAATTGAGTGTCTCCCAAATGGATGGGTCACACCTTGTTGTCTAGCCGATGTCTTTAAATGTTAATCATGGTCACTTACACCTTGGCTTGGTATTGTTACAATTGTTATCAACCAAATGGTCACTTTAAATGGTAATCGCTCCCTGAACGCAACAAAGAAAGCTGTAGATGTCCTGCAGGTCAGGGAGCTCAGTGTGGATGGTACGTTCAGCTGATCGTACCACCCTCTGGAGGCCTCGCCTGTCCTGCATGGTGCTGTTCCCGAACCAGGAAGTGATGTTACCCATCAGGACGCTCTCAATGGTGCGGGTGTAGAAGGTCTTTAGCACCTGAGAGTGTAGTCCCTTAAGCGTCCCAGGTGGTACAGATGCTGCAGGGCCTTCTCCACCTAGGTACCGGAAACTGTCCACTCTCTCCACTGGGGTCCCTTGATGTTTAGCGGTTGGTATGACCGCTCCTGCTTTGTACTGAAGTCCACTATCAACTCCTTAGTCTTGCTGACGTTCAGGAGAAGATTGTTCTCCTGGCACCATCTCTCCAGGTTTTTAGTCTCCTGTAGGTAGGCCATCTCTTCGTTGTTGGAAATCAAGCCCACCACAACAATGTCGTCAGCAAACTTGATGATGGTGGTGGAGTTGGAAGTGGCCACACAGTCATACGTGGAGAAGACGACCAATGGCATCCTCAGTAGAGCAGTTTTGGCGGTACGCGAACTGTAGTGGATCCAGTGTGTCTGGTAGTGATGCAGTGATGAAGTCTCTGACAAGTCTCTTGAAGCACTTCATCACTACTGAGGTCAGAGCTACAGGGCGGTAGTCATTGAGTCAGGTGGGCTGGGGTTTCTTTGGGACAGGAACAATGGTGGACTGTTTGAATCAACAGCCAGTGGAAGGTTGAATATCTCAGTGAACACTGGTGCTATCTGGTCAGCACAGGCTTTCAGAACCTGACCTGTGATGCCGTCTGGATTCAACATGTTTTCCTGCATGCAATCAAACACCATGTTTTATATTTACAATTTTTTAAAAAGATGGCTCAAGGTTAAACAAAACACAAGGGAAAAGGGATGAGATCAGTGCAAAAGAAAGGAACAGCACAAAGCATTAGCATATTAAACACTAACATATTAAACCTGACTAACAAAACATAATGAAATGAAAAGATCATCAGAATAAAATGCAGACACACCCACAGGGAAATAACAGCACCAAAGAAGATGCAAAAAACAACAGTAATTCTGCCTGTATTTAGTACAACATCCTAGGAATAGACCTTAACTGCTGCCCCACTAAGACAGGATCTGTTAAAATCACAGTAAATGCAATTAAAGCCACAGGATTATATGGAGATTTCTTATATGAGACAGATGCATTTGTGAAGATCCTTTGCAATGAAAAAATTTCGGCCTAACCCTTGGCCAGATGTCCGTGATCTTGAATGATAACTCGACCAATTGGGATTGGGATTTCCATATTGGAATTGTGGACCTTACTCATTTCAGCAGTGTGAAGCTGGAGGTGTGGGATGATGACAGTAAGTCAGATGATGACCTTCTTGGGGCTTGTGATGTTCAGTTGAAATCTGGTGTGGTCGAAGATGTCTGACAGAATAATTCCACCACTTTTCCTCCACTCCTGCACAAGACCCAGCAGGATAGCTTTAGCCTGGACGGGTACTGTGGGAGTATTTTTTTTTTCTTTCCGGACTGTATTTTTTTTCCTGAACTGTTTTTGTGTGTGTGTGTGTGTGTGTGTGTGTGTGTGTGTGTGAGACATGTCACAGCCCATTTTTTGCCTTTCTTTTTTTTTTCTGGGTGTCCTGCTTCATCTCCCCGCACCTGTCTGGTGGGGGATGTCGCTTCACTTCCTGGTTTCCCGTGGATATTCCTCCCAAGGATATTATTTGTTTGGTTTTTTTTGCTTCGTGGCGGAGGATTTTTTATGCCCTTCCCCCTTTCTGGTTTTTCTGGACTTGGGTCTGGCCGTGGTGCTTCAGGGTTTGTGCTCGGCCCTTCAGCTTGGCTGTGAACGTCGCTCGGCCCTTCAGCTCGGTTGTGGATGTCGCTCGGCCCTTCAGCTCGGCTGTGGACATCGCTTGGCCATCTCTGGCTGCGCCACCATGTGCCTTGCTCCCCCCACCTGCCTCGCCATGTGCCTCACCCCCCCTCCTGGACCTTGTCGGGTTTGTCATTAAGACAGGATTGGCCAGTCGGGAGCCGCGACTCAAGAGGGGGTACTGTCAGGACTCAGCCCGGACTTTGGCCACGTGCTTTTGTTTGTTCTGTGTCAGGTGTCTGCCCCGCCCTTGTCTCTTCCTCCCCACCTCTGCACACATGTTCCTCATGTGTTTAATTGTCATGTGTATTTAATCCTTGAATCCTTGTCGTTAACTGTCGTTGTGTCATGTCTGGTATCGTCTGTGTCCTTGTCCCTGTTTCATATTTTTTAGTCAATAAATCCAGGTTATTTTATGCTATCCTGCATTTGGGTCTGTTTTTATCCCCATGTCCCTGACAGCTACATCTACTTTTAGGAATACTCATATGTGGGTCACCCAAATATTTAATTTATAATTAACAGCATTTAGATTATCCAGAAAGACCTACATTTTAATCTTATTTTATATAACTGAGCAATTAAGGGTTAAGGGCCTTGCTCAAGGGCAAAATGGTGGCAGATTGGTTGACCTGGGATTCAAACTCACAACCTTCCAATCAGTAGTACTACATCTTAACCACTAGGCTACCCCTATGGACCCCAAAGTTATCTGCTGTTGTAAGCCTGACCTCTTCAAGGCTAGACAGCCCTCACTAGCATTCACCAAACACAATAGTCTTGCATCACACATAGTAGGAGCAACATTTCAATGGCCTTTTCAAAGCCCAGAATGAGGACTGACAGGTGCTTCAGAACCAGATCCAAACCTGGTCAGTACTCCATCAATGGCTAAAGCAGCTATTCGCCATATCAAGTTCTAAAAGGTGGGACTGCAGTATGACGTGGATGCATTGATGGATGTGTTTGTGTGTGCAGCAGCCATGTGGAGGTGTTCAAAGTCACCTTGGGCTGTCTGCATACTACTGCTACTGTAGGGGGAAGCCTAGCTTGCAAGCCTCTGGAGTACCAGGAGATGTGTCATTAACCAATTATACCAATCAATTTCATATGTAGGTTGAAACCCAGTCATTAACTGAAACAGAAACAGCAAAGAAGGGTGATGAATAAACAAACTGTTACTAATCTGTCAAATCTGTGCATAACAACAAGACACAAGGTTGTTCTACTGTCTCAGCAAGGTCTCTCCCAGGCACAGATTTTAAAGCATTCTTACTTTACAGCATGTTTGAACACCTGCTTTAAACCTTTGTTGTATACACAGTACTGTGTTCTGTTCTCTACACAGAAAACAGATACTCGAGACAGATCTGTATTGAATAATAACACCTTACACACACAGGTTTTCACACGTTTTCTTAAACCTTCTGACTATTTATGGACAAGTAAATGTTTTCACATGTTTTCTTAAACCTTCTGACTATTTATGGACAAGTAAATGTAGTCCTGCCCATGTCTTGATTTTGTGTATAAATACCCTGTTTAGAATTAAAGAAGAACATTCACTTAGAAGAGCCTCAGATATAAGTACACAGGTTATATCTGCGCAATTACACATCGAGGTAAGCAAAATGATGCCTACATTTTATTTACGTCCACTTTTAATGGACATTTTCACAATTTATTTTTCCATTTTGTATATTGACAACTTTATTTCAGCAAATGTATTGAATGATAAATTTATATTTCAAACTTTTAATTAAAATCGATTTTTTTGCCCTTATACAGAGCGACTTACAAAAGTGCTTTTAAGTCTCTATCGATGAACACATTAACACTGGGTCACTAGGTTTCAAACGTAGGATACCATCAACCTAAAACACTGTTCAGGTTTTTTTAACATACAATAATTATTTAATTATTGTAATAAGGTATAAATTAATTGTACATTAATTTTATATTTTTTTTATATATAATATTGCATTTTACACTGAGAAAAGTAGGGAGGAGTTCTATGAGGGCAGAAGTAAAGAAGCTTTCTGAATCAGGAGTCTGTGTTGTTTGATGGTAGATCATATATCTAATTATTTGGATTACTTGCACACAATGTCTTCCTCTTGGTGAAGCAGTCAGTATTGCCATCCCAGACAGTAATGCAGGTTATCAGCATACTTTGGATCGTTGCTAAGTAGAATTGTATCATTGCTTCAGAATACAGAAACAGGACAAACACCAAATACAGCCATGCTGAAGACATTGCTGATTTGGGCCGTGTTGGCTGCAAGTCTTCCTCCTCCATCCACTCAGAGCTGCTTCAATGCCAGTGAGTCTCAGTGTCGTGATGTGGACTTCACTCCAGGATCTGACCTGGCAGGAGAAGGCTTTGACATAACCACCATGGAACGGAAAGGGGCCTTCGTTCTCGACATGAGCACTTGGCTCAAGAAGGACAAGTCCTGTACTCTGTGTAAAAACCCCTACATGGGAGGTCAAACACAGAAGCTCCCGGTTTCTGTGATGGACTGGAGACCGACTCAGAAGTGCAGCACAAAGTTGACCAGCTCCGTCTACCAGTCTAGTGAGGCCCTGATCAGCTCCAGCTCCTCCTCTATTGAGAACAACTGGAAGACAGATTTGCAGATAATGACTCCAAAAGTCCAGGGATCACTGATGCTGGCAGGCAGTAAATCCAAGCTGGCTGAATATTCAATGGAGAAAACCAAAAAAGACAAGTTCAGCTTCACCAGCCATGCTGTTTCATGTGGATATTACAGGTAGGATGTGTGGTTTAACAGTACTGTCTCAAGTTGGTTTATATTTAATATTATACAAACACACCATCATTCATCTTTGTTGTTGAGATCTACTTTATGGTCTGTCTTCTAGATACAGAGTTTTGAACAGTCCACTCCTGCACCCAGAGCTAGTCAAAGAATTTGGAAGTCTCCCTGAGATCTATGATGAGTCTTCAAAACATCTCTATTACAAGCTGATTGACAAGTTTGGTACTCATTATATCACAAAGGTGAATATCAGATTCCCACAACAGAGTATGGAGCAGACTCATCCACTTCAATCTTCAAAGTTTTAGAAGGAAAACACGTGGTTTTATAGACTGAATATATTGTGGTTCTGTTTAGGTGACTCTTGGAGGAGAGGTTCGCTCTGTGACCAGCATTAAGGAGTGCGAGGCATCCCTACAGGGTCTGAGTGTGGACGAGGTGAAGATGTGTCTTGATGTGGAGGCTTCTGTCAGCAAAGGACCGGCTGCAAACTGGCAGGCAGAGGTTCATCACTGCAAGCAGGATAAGGACAAGTTTTTGAGAAAAAAGAGCTTTGCTAGCAGCTTCAATGACAGGTTTGTTCTGCTCATTACATATGTTGGTTACATTATGCCAAAATATGTTAAATATTCAATCATCCTAAAAACATAATTTCTTTTCATCCAAAGGGATACAAATGTGATCGGTGGCTACACTCAGAGTGTCGACCTCCTTTTCTCATCATATAACGACCCAAATGCCTATAAGGAGTGGGTGGCATCTCTTCCAGCTCACCCTGATATCATTTCCTACTCGCTTGAATCCATCCACAATTTGCTGCCAGCGAAGACACATGCAAAAGCACATTTGCGCAATGCCATCAAGGACTACATCCTCCAGAGGGGCCTGCTGAAAACCTGCACAAGCCCATGTAAGATTGGTGTGAAGACCAACTCTAAGGAGCCATGCAAATGCAGCTGCATAAACAACCCCCAGTTGTCCATAAACTGCTGCCCCACTCAGAAAGGATCTGCTGAAGTCACAGTTACTGTGATAAAAGCCACCGGTTTATATGGAGATTTCTGGGATGGGACAGATGCATTCGTCAAGCTGAGCCTCAATAATATATTCAGAGCCATGACGAACACAATACTGGATGACGACTCTCCTAACTGGAACGCTGATTTCCTTCTTGAAACTGAGGACCTTACTCGCTCTATCACCCTGAAGCTGGAGGTGTTTGATGAGGACACCAGTTCAAAAGAACTTCTTGGAGGATGTAATCTTCACCTGAAATCTGGTGTTTTCAAGGAAGTCTGTCCACTCAATCATGGACTTCTGTATTATGAAGTGCAGGTGACGTGCATTCCCGGTTTGATTGGTCCTTCATGCTCAAAACTTAAGCCCTCTCCCATGGATGCACAGCTGGAGAAAGTGTACGTCTCCCGCAATGCTCGCCCGATTCCCACAGGCATGTTGTTGAAGATGGGAGTGCTCCTCGACGAACGTATTCCCCGCTTCAACCAGAGCCACATCCGCAAAGATACAGGCTTTGAGTTGTAGACCAGTTCAGTTCTTTTTAAAAGCTTTTGCATTTTTAAACCAGTTATAATAATGCTTATAATTAAAGTAGAAAATAAATGCACTCCCCGTGACCAGAGGTAGTTCGGATAAGCGGTAGAAGATGAATGAATGAATAAATGCACGTTATATTGACACATTATTGCTAAACTTTTCCTGCTCATTTGTACTGAACTTTGCCTTTTAAAGATTAATAATGTATCGTAAAACAACTCTTTCCTTTTTGTTATTTCAGCCAATATTGCATTAGTATTGAAATATCTTTAAACTAAAATAAAGAGGCTATAATGCAATTCAAATCAATTTATTTGTGTCGTGCTTTTAACAATAGACATTGTCTCAAAGCAGCTTTACAAAAGTAAAGAAACAGAATAAATTATAAAGTTCAAAAGAAAAACCTCCCTGAGATGATATGATGAAGAATCCTTGAGAGGAACCAGACTCAGAAGTGAATAATATAAATGTAAATAATGTCATTTCTACAACAGTTTGTAGTCCAGTGGAATTGTGTAACCAACACTTGCCTATCACACTTGCCTTATGCTACAGTAACCTTGTGGTAAATAGACATTAGATAGACAATATTACATCCAGCAAACAGATGAGCATCTCGTTTCTGTTCAGCTGTATTTGAATTGATACAATTAACTCTGGTTGCCAGGCTTTAACAACATTTCTAGTACAACAACATCAGCTACAGATGTGAAAGACCTGCAAATAGCCAAAAAATTAGGAATTGAAGAAGGGAGACATTTCTTTATTGTCTCAGGATTTATACTGTCATATTTTACTTGCACTCTCATTTTTAACAATATCTCTTGAAATGGGTCTGGATATCATGGGCATAACATTTACTCTTACACTGGAATTTTTTAGATTTTATACTAAATATTTTTTATATTTACTATTAAATATATAGTATTAAATCTAAACAATTAGCAGCCACTGAGTATTTTTAAACTAGTAAAAATAAACTAAATAATAATAATAATAAACTAATAATAATAATAATAATAATAATAATAATAATAATAATAATAATAATAATAATAATAGTTCTACTGAGTTTAATGATTGAGAAACATGCAGAAATATGGGTAAAGAAATAGGAAGTCAACTTAAATCTGTCAAACAGCTTTATTTTAAACTGGTGATCACACAAAAGAGGTAGTTGTGATAGTTGAGCTGTGAACAAGAGTTTTATAAAGATTAATATTTATTAATAATGGTTGGGGTCTCGCCATGTGGATGAACAATGGATGAAAAATTATGTTTTTTTAATTACTCCCTCACTGAACCGTGGTCATCATCCATGGACCACTTGACCTACCCTCCATTTCAGGGATCATATGTTCTTTACAGGTGGAAAACTACAACAAAACAAAAAAAAAAAAAACTTGAACAAAAGAGAAGCAAAACAAATTTGTAAAATGCTGACATACTGACAGCAGCTGTTGAGTTCTTGAGCAATATTTCTAAACTTTACTGTTCACTGCTGAGGCGCTGTTTCTTTTTCTGAAACTTAAAAAATGCTCATTTAAACAAATCAATGCTACTGATCATAACCATAGTTCAATCATGTAGAGCTTAAATGTCTCATTCGTAGCTTTCAGGCTGAAAACATTTTCACACATCGAGGACACCCACAAAGTACATGTGACTTCCAGCAAATGAACACAAGCGCCACATGTGGTTTTGATTTGACTGCTTGTAGGTGCTGAGGTGGTGACCGGGACGGAGCTTTCCAAAAGCAACACATCACATTTACTGCAAAAAACTGCCCTTAAACTCCAGACCTTACTGACTAACACCTGAAATTATCTTGGGTTCAAGAACTAGCATAACCTCAGAAGGACTTATCAGTGTTCAGTGTGTAGTGTTTTATTGCTGACTAATGTAGAGAAAAGGAAACCTACTATATTCTGGGGTGAGTAAAAAAAAAACTAACTCAAAAACTGTTTACTTCTCTGAATTAGGTACATATTTGTCATAACCACATATAGGTTTGTTCCACTTTCAACAGTTTTGAGGCCCACACAGAGGCACACAAACACACACACACACACACACACACACCCCACTGCAGCTCAGGATATACCAGGTAAGTCACCACTGTACATTGTCTCCTTAATCAAATGAAAAATGAATATTCATTAGTTAATGGTTTTAGTTTATGTTGACACGAGGAGAAAGACATCAGTGTGTCTCTGACAGACAACAACATAAGTAGCTTTTTTCAAATAAAAAAGGATCACTGTAATATCTCTGTTATGTAAGTAATAAACCATAGGCTACTTGTCTCTGCGCATCAGACAGGCACAAACTGTGTCCATGTTTAAAAATCATCTTAAAACTCATTTTTATTCCACAGCATTTGTACAAGCATGATTAATTATTACTATTATGTTATTATTATTTAGATATTTCATTATATGTATTTTATGATGTACAGAACATTGTCAGCTGTGGATGTTTAAAAGGTACTTTATAAAAATAAAGTATTATTATTATTAAGAGAAAAAAGTGTAAACACGTCTTTCCTGAAGACAACAGGAAGTGTTACAGCAGAGATTCATGACCAATCACATTCTCAAACATGAAAATGCAGCATTATTTTGTTGGTCCTCTTTGGGTAGTTCTTTGACTCCTATGAAACCTCTTTAATAGATCAACCCTTCAATTACCCATTAGTGGAAAGTTGGCTCAGTCATTTTAGCATGTCCTACTTGTCTTACAGGAAACAGCCACCAAAAGGACCTCAAAGTGCATGAATAAACACACCTCCACAACAATGTCTCCTGCACCGACTCTTTTGTATTGTTCAGGCATTTTTTCCCTTTTGGTCCTCCTCCCGCTTATCCAGACATGTGAATTAGGGACGGCGCGAGACTGTGCTGAAGCAGACTTTGCTCCCGGGTCTGACCTCGCTGGAGAAGGCTTTGACATCACCAAGATGCAGCGAAAAGGTTCCTTTGTGATCAACATGCAAATTTGGAAAAATAAGGACAAGTCCTGCACACTGTGCAAGAACCCGTACCTAGAGGGAAAGAAGCAGAAGCTCCCTATTTCTGTAGTGGACTGGAGACCAAGCCAGAAGTGCAGCATAAAAGTGTCCAGTTCCATCTACCAGTCCAGCGAGTCCCTGGTCAGTGCCAGCACCTCCTCCATTGAGAACAACTGGAAGGCCAATTTGGGTATCAATGTGAAGAGGGGTGAAGGGTCGCTCATGCTGGCAGGCAGTAACTCCAAGCTGGCTGAGTATTCAATGGAAAAAACCAAAAAGGACAGGTTCAGTTTCACCAGTCACAGCATTTCCTGTGGATATTACAGGTAAGACATTCTCTCAAGCCTTTAAGACTGTACTAATTCCACCAGGAGAAATCCCAAATCGTGAATTGAATCTTTTATGAATTTTTGGTCTTAGAATGCATAATGTGTTGTGTTCACCTTATTAGCAGTTGATTAATATCACTGAAGGCTTCCTTCATCTTCAGACCTACATTTGTAGGCAACATGCAGCCTTCAATCTCGGGAAATCTTTTCACTATCTGGTGCATTGGTGAGCAATGAACCAGGAAAGAATTCAAATTTGCTTCTCCAGCTACCTGGAATAATTTGCAAAATGATCTAAAACCTATGGAGTTCTCATTTCAGTTGATGCTTTTAAAGAGACTTTAAATGGCTTGGTGACTGAAGCATCTGTCTGTAGATGTTTTACCTGATTCAGTTTTGTACAGGCATTGATCCTCTTTTCATTATTCATTTTATTATATTGTAGATTGATTTCATTTGTATAATGATTTTGTGATTGTTTGTATGTATGGCTGCTATTTGTTAAACCTGCACCAACTGTGATGCTGCCTATCTTGGCCTGGATGTTGTTTTAAAATAGATTTTTAATCTCAATGTGATTCCCCTGGTAAAAATGAAGGTTATAATATTATCCTAATCTCCAGTTACAGGGTTTCTGACAAACCAGTAATTCATCCTGAGTTTAAACGAGCCCTAAGTCAGCTACCCAAGCAGTACGAGTCTCGGTTCAAGCCACGTTTCTTCAAGCTCATCGACAGCTTCGGCACTCACTATATCACCAAGGTAACAGACCTTTATCATTTAGCATTATATTACGCAACATAAACATAATTATCAATTAAATTTCCTTTAGAAGTGAAAAATCTGTTCTATACAAGTTTTGAATTCACTGATAGTTATTATTCAAGAACACATTAAACTGAACAAAACAAAGGACGATGAAACAATGACAAACACTGGACATTACAATGACGGTATAATAACGATGATTCGGCAGGGTTAAATAGACATACTGATTAACATTGGGAAACAGGTGTATAGAGACGGGGAGGAGTAAACGAAGGTGGGGCAGACATGTGACACGTAACATACACAAACGCACATGGCCGAAAGTCCGGGCTGAGTCCTGACAGTACCCCTGGCACATGGCGAAGTAGATGGGGAAGCAAGGAACAGGGCGAGGCAGGTGGGGGAAGCAAGGCACATGGCAAGACAGGTGGGGGGAGCAAGGCACACGGCAAGGTAGGTGGGGGGATCAAGGCACACGGCGAGACAGGTTGGGAGAGCAAGGCACACGAGACAGGTGGGGGGAGCAAGAAACACGGCGAGACAGGTGGGGGAGCAAGGCACACGGTGGAGCAGCCAGAGAGGGCCGAGCGACATCCACAGCCAAGCTGAAGGGCCGAGCAACGTCCACAGCCGAGCTGAAGGGCCGAGCACAACCCCCGATGCACCACGGCTGGACCCACGTCTTGACAGCCAGAGTAGGAAGGAGGGAAGGAGGGAGGGTGAGAAAGATCCTCCACCATGGGCCTGCAACACCCCCCACGGATGAAGTGAGACGGAACCGGACGTGGAGCGGCATCCCTCACCGGGACAGATGTGGGGCGATGCCGTAGGGCACGAAAAAAAAAAGGGGGCAAAACCAGGATGGTGGAACAGAAGTGAGGCGACGTCCTCATCGGACGGAACCGGAAGTGGTGCAGCGTCCCTCACCAAATAAAAATGCGGAGCAATGTCACAGACAAAAGAAAAAGTCCAGGAAGACTGATGGAACAGTCCAGAGTTGGAGAAGAGAAATAAGCTGGTCCAAGCTAGAAGGTATCCTGCTGGGTCCGAGTTTGCGCTGAATCATTCTGTCACAACCGGGAGGATGAGACAGACCCATAAGCAGGATAGCTTCAAATGATGAAAACTAAACAAAACAAAGGATGATTTAACAATGATGAACACTGGACATTACGATGATGATGATTCCATCTGATTCCAACGCGGCACGGTTAAATAGACATACTGATTTAACAATGGGAAACAGGTGTGTAGAGACGGGGAGGAGTAAATGAAGGCGGGGGAGACACGTGACACGGAACATACACAAACTGACATAATTAATAGCAAAAGTATCAGTCAAAGCAGTAGTCAGGCAAGTTAAAGCAGGTTGTGTTATTATTAGTAATAATAGTTATTAGTAGTCACTGAAGTAGGAATATTAGTGTATAGATTGAATCTTTGGCCCTGAACTGTGTTTTAACAGTGGTTGAGTCAGTTGGTTTAAAAACACATCATTGATATAATAAATAATAAATAATAAAATACATAGTTCTCTGTACTCTCTGTGTTAATTCCTGACATGTTGATTGACACTGCTGTGCTGGACAGGTGACTCTGGGAGGGAAGGTCCACTCAGTCACCAGTATCAGACAGTGTCAGGCGTCCCTGCAGGGTCTGAGCGTGGACGAGGTGAAGAAGTGTCTGGACGTGGAGGCGTCTGCCAGCGTGTCGGGGAAAGTTAATGTCAACATTGACAGCAAGCACTGTGATGAAGCCAAGGCCAAGACTGAGAATAAAAACAGTTTCTCCAGTAACTTCAACGACCGGTGAGTTACATGCTAACACTGTCTACAGATCTAACACTGTACAAACACCCACGCTGACAGTGATGTACAGTGATGCCTCGAGATACGAGTGCTCTGACATACGGATTTTTTGAGATACGAGCTGTGATTCGACCAAATTTTTTACGCGATGCTTGATTTAAGTTAGTTAATTTTAGTGAAGTTTAGTTAAGTTCCATTTAAATGTAAAGTAGCATTGAGAGTGTACAGTAGCGAGTAAGTGAACAAAATCGAAAGTGTACGTACTGTACGAGACAAAATTCCTCCTGTTTACTCCTCCCTCAACCTCTTCCGTAAAGTAAAACCAGTTTATTTTTTTAACATTCTCTTTTATTACTGTATGTTTTTATACAATATTTGTCATTTATAAATACAGTACTGTACATTTTTCATATTCAAAACATAAACAAAACAACTGGAGTGGAATTTTGCGAGCTGGAACGGATTAATGGGATTTCAATTCATTTAAATGGGGAAAATTGCTTTGAGATACGAGCAATTTGAGATACGAGCAAAGTCACGGAACGAATTAAACTCGTATCTCGAGGCGTCACTGTAGTGAACTTTTACTGTGTCCTTTATTTTAGACACTTATGAGAAAACATGCACGTGAGAGAACTGATATCATTTTTGTCTCTGTTCTAAAGAATAACAGAGATCACAGGAGGCCACACCACAGAACCCGAGCTCCTCTTCTCTGCAGATAAGGACCCCGGAGCTTATAAAGAATGGCTCTCGTCCATCCCGCTCCACCCAGACGTTATTTCGTACTCTCTTCAGCCTCTGCATGAGCTTCTCCCCACCAACAACCCGACCAGAAAACACCTGCGCAAAGCCCTCCACGACTTCATCCTGGAGAAGTCACTGTGGAGAAACTGCTCTGAGCCGTGCAGCACTGGAATCAAATCCAATCCCCAAGAACCGTGTTTGTGTTCATGCAGGAATAACCCCGGCGTGACCGCTGACTGTTGCCCGTCCAAACGCGGCATTGCTCGGGCCATGGTGACTGTTCTACGGGCATCTGGGTTATGGGGTGACCACACGACAGCAACGGACGGCTACGTCAAAGTTCAAGAGAAAAACAACATGCAGATCGGTCGCACGCCGGTGATCTATAACAACAACAATCCCAACTGGGCCATGACCTTCGACCTCGGTGATGTGTCTCTGAACAGTTATGACCCTTTAAAGCTGGAGGTGTGGGATGAGGACAGCAAATGGGATGACGACCTGCTCGGAGCCTGCAATGTCCACCTGAAAGCAGGAGTTGCTGAGAATTTCTGTAATTTAAATCACGGTGAGCTGTACTATAAAACAGAGGTGATTTGTCCGCCAAGTCTAGCGGGTCCCTCGTGCAGCGATTACGTTGGATCCCCCATGAACTTTAATCTGGAGAAGTTGTACGTGTCCCGGCACTCTCGACCCGTTCCGCAGGACATGCTGCAGGAAATGGGCGTGACTCCTGACGAAGCTCCGCTAACCGTTAAGCAGATGGGATATGATTCTTACAAAAGTGTTGTGCAGCTTCTGTAGGGAAGTTCAGCACATTCTTAAATCCACTGATGATATTTAGGATTGAAACAGCAAAGCTGAACGGAATCGATGGACTCGATAAAACCAGCACGTAAATTCAAATGTAGTCACTCGAGTAAGGAATAAAACACATCAAGGTTGTGTGAAGTTGATTATTTTCCTGTAACAGCAGGTGTTTTATTTATTTAATACAATAGCAATTTGACAACAATATTAATTGTTTTCATTAATTTTTTATGCTTAAAGTTACATCACACTTTTTGTGACGCCTGCTAACAACTTAGCTCTTGTTATTACTTGTAAATGGCTGTAAATGGCCAATCCCTCACCAGCCTCTCTTTATTCTCTCAGTTAAAAACCATAAAGAAGACGTGTAAACTCTTCTTTCCTGAAAATTACACTGGAGACTCCTTCCATAAATAAGATCTGAGTTCCTTTTGTTTCAGTATTTGTGAATTGTTGTTGTTTGACTGCATTAAAGCAGTTTGGATATTTATGTATTTATACTCGTACAGTATAGACTCCTTTAATACTCTGTTGTGTCTCAGTGTTCAATTATAATATTTTATTTTGTATTCAGCTTTACTTAGATTTTTCCTCCAGAGAAATAAAGACTTATTGAACATTAACCGATTGCCTAAAAGTGTTTGTATGTCTGAATGATATGCATGAAGATCTGATATGCAGGTAGAAGAGTATTGCTATCTTGCACCATAATTCCCAGATCATGTTCCTGGAGCTTCGGATCTCAAGCACAGGTTCTCATAACTGTTCTTTGAATTGTTAAGATTATAATAATAAAACCTTTTCAGGAAGTGAGATCACACTTTCACACAAAAGACCAGCTAATATTTTAAATGGAATCCTACAGAATTGGCTAAAAAGTTCTGACATATTTTTTTTTTCTTTCATATCTCCTGAGCACACAGGCTGCAGGTTGGAAAAACATGAAGGACAAAGTGTTGGTGAAATATGACAAGATTTTAGAAAAGTCATTAAAAAATATTTTTAATGACTAACCCTAACCCTAACCCTAACCCTAGCAGCTCAAATCCTTTTTCCTCCAAAGTTAAAGCAAAGACAAACATCTTCCTCATCATCTTTATTTCTTCTGCATTACTGAGAATAATAATAAATCTCATCAAGTCAGAATGCTAGGCTAGCTAGTTACCAAAGAGCATCGTCATGGTTACAGTTTGACATTGTGTGAGATGATTTTTTTTTTCAATACCATTGAAGTGTGAATGCAGTCTTAATGAACAGAACCCTTTTTTTCAGTTATTTAACTGGTGTGAATAAAGTGTCATTTTAATTAATAATGATGATTTATTCCTCCTAAACGATGAGTTTAATCCAGATTTTACTTCAGGAACTCAACCTACTGATTAAATAGGAGTCAAACTCAAGGGATTTTCAACAGGGGATAAATGGTACGTCCCGTTGTAGGGTCTTTAGGGTGCAGTTTATGTGCCTCTTTATGTCAGAGGAGGAAAAACTATTTTCAATGTTTTTGCACATTTTAAAAATTCTCCAGATTTTGATTTGATGTTGTTTTGGGAGATTTTCCTTTATAAAAAAGAGACAAAAACCTTCTCATAATTACCTACATACACTATTCCCTAACCTGCTGTTTGACTCTGAATATGACGTTTTTTTAGAAGCTGCTTTAGAAGATGAGCATTATTTTATTTCTTATCAATTTTGTTTTGACTTTAAACAGAGAAGCAGAATTATCTTTTTAATCTAGTGTGAAGCTGCACACGGACCAAGACAGGAAGTGTGCAGATGTGGCTTCCTGTGAACGGATGAGGTCTGAGAGAGAAAAAAAGGAAACTAAAACCTTTCTTTCTTGACTCCTTTGTCTGGTTACATGGTCTAGAAATCTAATAAGAGACACAGATCATCAGCCCAGATTAACATCCTTTGGTAATGAGAAAATATTCTAATATGACACAACACAAGGACTCGTGAGAAGACTGAGTGAGGAGATACTTTTAGTGTTAATAAGAATTTAACCAAGAAATAACAACCAACAGTAGTGCTCAAGAGGTTTTAGTTAGACACAGAGACGAGGAAAGGACATGAGACAAAACCTTCAGCCTAAAATAATAAACATAAAAAAATCACAAACACAAAACACATCACAATCACTGCATGGACACAAAGACAGCACCAAATCGACACTAACACACAACAACAGAAAACCTCACAAATGTGCACATTCATGAAGAACACAAAGAAGGACGAAGGGGGAAAGAAAAAAAAAACCAGCACACTGGGTCACACCTCAGAGGCCCGGAAATCAGCCTACAGAGAGGGTGAGAGAAAAATATCACACATGAGACATGCGAACATGAGTCACACTGAGCAAAGACAAAGCACAAAACTCTTTTTTATTCCTTTATTTATAAAGTAACATTTAAAAAAAAACAAAGAAATCCAAATCCCACATTCTCCTTGTTTCTTACCCTTAATGCCGTTACCGTAGTAACCAGCTGCACCGTACTTTCTGCCATCTTTTCCTGCAACTAAAAAATAAATTAAAAACAGATGTGATCCAATATAAATCGTGTTTAAAGCATTGCATTAATTGTGATTATGAGAGACTGAAAGATTGAGTGTGATGAAGGAGGTGGTGACCTTTACCTCCGTACGGCCCTTGACCTCCAGCACCAAGAGCTGCTCCATAACCTGCATTAAAGGAATAGACATATTATTATTAAATTACATAAATGTAAACTGTAATTATATTAAAGTTAAGATATTAGTAATACTATAATAAAATATTAAATATAAATGATCACTTAGGTCTGAAATATTTTTTAACTTCACTCTGACTTCAAGTTAAACCCCAAAAGAACAGAAGAGAAAAAATAATATGACATACACTGGGCCTTCATAACAACCACACTCACACTCACACTCACACACACACACTCACACACACGCACGCACACACACACTCACGCACACACACACACACACTCACGTGCACACACACTCACGCACACACACACACACTCACGCACACACACACGCACACACACACACTCAATCACACACACACACACTCACACACGCACACAGACTCACACACACACACACACACACACTCACGCGCACACACACTCACGCGCACACACACTCACACTCACGCACACACACACACGCACACACACACGCACACACACACACACACACACACACTCACACACACACAGTCTTCTCACCGTATGCCAGCTTGCCTCCGTTGCCTCCATTGCCTCCTAAACTGAGCTGCTGCGTTTCATACGGATAGCCATTATCACCTAACACACACACACACACACACACACACACACACACACATGATCAACTTCACACTCATCATTACATCTGTATAGATTTTAAACCATTTATTGTCTTTGATTCTCTCCAAACTGACCGTCCAGTCCGGCCGGAATGACTGGTGCTCCATTGTAGGGAAGCTGACCAGCTCCTCCGTCTGTACAAGAGTATACACACACACACACACACACACACACACACACACGACATCACCTAAATATCACATTACATTTATGAAGGCCTACATAAAGAGGACATACTGCTACATGAAGTGTGTGTATATGTACAGTAGGTTTATATAAAGAGCAAAGAGCGAGTGGGACACTTAATGAACTGAGTCAGCAGCAAGATGATTAGCCACAGATCTGTTTTCTCACAGATTGAGGCTGAAATTTTCTACAGATTTCAGAGGTTTACCAGTAACTGGTTCCAAGAGTCCACCATTACCTATGAGAGAAAGAGAGAGAAGGAAAGAAGAGGAAGAGAAGGAAGATGGTCTTGAGTATGACTCTGTATCAGCTGTAACTCATCCTCGGAAACTGTTTATGATTCTGTTCCAGCTCCAATCACACCTGAGGTGGGTAGTCAGGGGCAGCAAGGCTCTAATCATGTGGTTCAGGTGTGTTTAGAAGTGTGCAGTATAAATATCTGGATGTGTTAGAGATCCTCCGGGACTACAGAAGTGTTTACGTTTACATCTTTTACCATTTTCCTTTTTCATTTTTCCCATGAGAGTCTCAGGGCCGCAGCTCAGAGTCAAATCCTCAGGCAAATCTCCACAGAGTGGTTGTACATTGCTATTTGAATGACATGAGCAAACGTAGGCACACCTGTCTTTCAGGTACGATCACACACACTCGCACACACACATACACACACACACACACCCTTAAACACATCTACCATAATCTACCATGTGTGTTTACCAAGGCCTGCGTCTGCTCCCAGACCACCTGGTTGTCCCGCATAAGATCCACCGTAACCTCCTACTTTGCCTGCAGTGCCGAGACCAGCAGAAACCACGGGCTGACCTGCAGCAGTGCCAATCACCGAACCCGGCCCAGCGCCACCTGCAGACAAAAAAGAGTCCTAGAACCTGTGCAGAACTATAAGGAGGCAATGGAGTTTACACTTCTTTGAGGTCTCTTGGTAATACTTTAATCATATCACTAAGCTCTATAATAAAGTTTTATTATATTTCTAACCATATTTTGCAGTTTTGGCCTCAGAGGTAAATCCAGCACCAAGTCCAGCACCAAGTCCAGCATCAAGTCCAGCACCAAGTCCAGCAGTCGGTCCTAGTCCTGGACCTCCATAACTTCCAGCTCCAAACCCTTCATACACCACACACACACGTACACACGCACACACACACAGGCACTTTTTATAGATTCCATTTACTTATTTTTTTTCAAAGGTCAGCTTTCCTGCTGTCCTGCAAACGTCTTTATGTTTAGGGAAATCATAAGGCCTTATTCCACCTATGTAAGCACTTCATAACAACTGTACAGGCTCAATGGAGGCTGTTATGTCAATCTTATGTCTTCTCTATTTTATGATCTGGAGTAGAAGCTCAATAAGCTGCAAGGTTCGATTGATATGACGTTTTAATGTCATGTCAACAGATCATCAGATGGACAACAAAATTGTCCAAATTAGCCTTTATGACAGCTGTTGGAATAAGACTTTATAAACTTTTATTAGTCTTATGTTTGTTTAAGGTTGGATCTCAAAATCTTAGAGAAATGTTGGGTTAGATCTTACCAGCATGGGCTCCATCAGCCACCCCTGCACCATTGCCGAGCTCTGTGACATAATTATAATTCTCACTTGATTATAATTATGTCCAAGTGTTAATACCATGGCATGACAGAGCGTTATAAAGCCACAATCAGACTCACCAGCTCCATAGCCATAGCCATCGCCATATCCGTTAATGCCATATACATTGCCAACACCTGGGGAGAGAAGGGGGCAGATAAAAAAATCTCATGCAGATAAAAAAATGCTGTAGACATACACCAAGCACTTAAAGCCACTGTCATTAAATATATATGTAACACATCTTCATGATGTGTTATAAGCACATTCATAACATTCATATTCACGTAAAACACATATTCAGCATATTGTTCAGAAGTAATGCAAGTCATGTGTAGAACACATTATAAAGCATGCTTATGACTTTGCATTAAGAGATTTCATAACACATTATAACCTGTTCATAGCACAGTTTTATAAGTTTCACTTCAGGAAAATTACGATGTCTCATTTTTTGTCTAATTTTTCTTCACATCAGGCTTATGTCCTTCTATGTATAAGGAGTGTTACTGATGCAATATGTAAACTATATAAGCTAGGAGCACATGTATAAACTGCTTAGAAGTGGAAACATGTTGACTTAATCTTGTAGCAGCCTGCTATAATGCTCTGTTCCACATTCTAAACATTTATCCCATTAAAAACATTGAGAAGCCAAATGTGCATGTTATAATGCATTATAACAAGCAGTTAAACACAATAGACTAGATTGGATTAGAGAACTGTCTATCATAGTGTATTATAACCACCAACAGTATGAATGTATTAGCAAGCTATAATATTTAACTGCTAAATGTGAGAAGCCAGCTCACATGTTATGATGCATTATAACTTGATTATTTGATCTGACAATTCTGCTCATGAACGAAGTTGTATGCATGGAACTATAACAAGCTAAACACGCTCCTACTGGCTTATGTCCTTCTATGTGTAAGGAGTGTTACTGATGCAATATGTAAACTATATAAACTAGGAGCACATGTGGAAACATGATGTGTTAATCTTATAGCAGCCTGCTATAATGCTCTATTCCACATTCAAAACATTTAACCCATTAAAAACATTGAGAAGCCAAATGTGCATGTTATAATGCTTTATAACAAGCAGTTAAACACATTATGACACTCAAGCTCATACAAATACAGATTTACTGGTGCAGTATATAAATATATACGATTCAATATCACGTTTATGAACTGCTTAAAAGCCTCAACATGCTGACTTATGAAAATTAGCCAGAAAACCCACATGTCTGTGTTTCACATACGCCTTCACACGAACAAATTAGTCACTGTTTCCATTAGCGGTTTATAAAGTAAGACATGCACTCAAATACTCATGAAATCCTGTTGCTGTATCTGTAAACTTTGACCACTGACTCAGAAAGTACACACAGTGCTAATGATCACACACAGTAATGACCGCAGCAGAGTGACATAAACACATTAAAACACATTTTGTGCTTTGACACAGTGAATAGTGTCAGACATAAAATTAAACGCTTCATATCTTTAGTATTCACAGCTGTATAGATGTTGTGCATTTATAAGGTATTTATACACATTCCTAAGATTATTTATAAAAATGCAGCACACTTTCAGTAAACTTAAAGACCTGTTTACATGATGAAGTCCTCATTATAAACACATTATAACACTGTAACCAAAGAAACCCTGCGCTTATAGTAAAGGGCTTATAAAGGCACAATGTCTGTGGTATTGTTGTAATGTGTTATAAACAGAGCTTATAATGCATCCTGTTAACAATTTATTAGTAAATTATAAACATTATAAACATTACTATGAGCTGTGATGCTTTGACATGAGGCTTTTTAACAATGTGAATAACAGTGTTTGACGATCCAAAGGTATTTTGTTATGATGCATTATAGCTTGAAGTACAGAAAGTTTATCAGCATCTACATGTCACCTGACATACAACAGTCATTATATTTAAAAGATTTTAGTGTTCTATACAGTTACGATCTCTACTGGCCTGGAATAATAAACTACAGTACAATGAGAAACACAATTTTTTTTCCATCTATCAGAATCTGACTCAGACCCAGCCGAGGCGTAACAGAGTGTTTCTATCAGCACACAAAGTGTGTGGTGGAGAAAAGTTTTAATATGAACAAAGCTTTGGGGGGAAAAATCATCAGAAGGAAAAAAATCAACAAAGGAAAAAGTAAAGTAAATAACGTTACCAGTCTGTTTGCCCACTCGACCAGTTTGAGGGTATGTGCCTGGGCGAAGACCTGAAGCACAACATAAGAAGTGTTTATTATGATATGATGCTTTTAATGCAGTGATTGTTTTTTTAATCATTTGTATTCATATAAATTGTCTGGATGAAGATTCATCATTACTGCTGGTACAATCCGTACTGCTGCGTGTTTTAAATGTAGTTAATAAATAAAGTTAAGTAAAAATTAAAGCATGACTAGAATGGCATTGTGTCATCATATTACTCAAAAAACCATCAACCATTCATGTCAGACATTGAGGGGCGGAGCTAAGCTCTGACTGGGCATTTTGTCCATTATAGTTATGTTTTATGTTAAAGAACTCCTGTTCACACACACACACACACACACACACACACACACACACTCAGACACACACATACACACATACACACTCAGACACACACACACTCAGACACACACACTCAGACACACACACTCAGACACACACACACTCATACACACACACTCAGACACACACACACATACACACACACATACACACTCAGACACACACACACTCAGACACACACACGCACACATACACACTCAGACACACACATACACACTCGGACACACACACACACACACACAGATATACACTTCTTCTTTTAGGAAACGTACCTGCTCTGTAGCCGTTAGTCAGCCCTGCTCCAGGATACACACCGGGACCGAGACTGTATCCTGTCACACACAATTGTATAGATACACAATTAATACACAATTACTGAATTACTAATGAAATAAGAAAATCCAGCTTTGTTTGTTGCCGTGATCAGTCGGGATCCTGTGGAGCAAAACAGCACAGTGTGGTGTAGATGATGTTACTGCAGAGGATGGTGCAGAGGACTCGAACCAGATCAATTCATAAACCTCACTCTGACCATCCTGTGGGGAAAATGATCTACACTTCACACTAACATGCTTTACATCAGTGATCTCAAGAGCCTGTGGAGCAAACAAAAATAAGCACAGGTGTATGACATGCAGACGTGTGGCCGTGACATGAAATGTGACCAGAACAAAACAAAACAAAAGATAAAGGGTGAAGCTTCACTTGGTTCAGATTTTGTGCATAAGCAGTGGATCCACAGGAGCAGGTGGAGGTGGAGGTTTGAGTGCTGGTGCATTTGCAACTGGAGGCGTTTGTTTAAGTGTGAATATACAGTAGAGGATGATTTACATCTGCGCTCCACTGTTTTTGAGTAAAGATGCATTGGGTGTATGAATAGGTGTAGACACAGGTGTAGTAGCAGGTGCATGTGCAGGTGTAGTAGCAGGTGCATGTGCGAGTGCAGGTGTGGATACAGTGGCAGATGTTGATGCAGGTGTGAGGTGCAGGTATATTTGCAGACGTGTATGCAGGTGTAGCTGCAGGTGTAGGTGGGTTTTTACAGCTCTAAATTATCCATCATTAACACAGATCAGGGTGGTGTTTCCTGATGACTGTGTGGGATTTAGGACGTTAAAAACTCCACCCTTAGTTGCCATGCATTCAGCCTGACTGCTCATCACACTGTACAGTGCAGCTTTTACCCTGTTTAGTCGCTTTGGCACCGTTTCCACGGGATGGAGCTCCTCCTACACCATACAGAGAAAATCAGTACAAAACCTCCACACTCCTCTACCACTCTGTTCTACACTCCTCTACCACTCTGTCCTACACTCCTCTACCACTCTATCCTACACTCCTCTACCACTCTGTCCTACACTCCTCTACCACTCTGTCCTACACTCCTCTATCACTCTGTCCTACACTCTACCACTCTGTCCTACACTCCTCTACCACTCTGTCCTACACTCCTCTACCACTCTGTTCTACACTCCTCTATCACTCTATCCTACACTCCTCTACCACTCTGTCCTACACTCCTCTACCACTCTGTCCTACACTCCTCTATCACTCTATCCTACACTCCTCTATCACTCTATCCTACACTCCTCTACCACTGTCCTACACTCCTCTATCACTCTATCCTACACTCCTCTACCACTCTGTCCTACACTCCTCTATCACTCTATCCTACACTTCTCTACCACTCTGTCCTACACTCCTCTATCACTCTATCCTACACTCCTCTACCACTCTGTCCTACACTCCTCTATCACTCTATCCTACACTCCTCTACCACTCTATCCTACACTCCTCTACCACTCTATCCTACACTCCTCTATCACTCTATTCCACACTCCTCTATCACTCTATCCTGCACTCTTCTTTCACTCTATTTTACACTCCTCTATCACTCTATTCTATACTCCTCCACCCCTATCCTCCACTCCTCCATTTCTCTGATAATCCTCTTTAGATCCTGTTAGTAAATGATCTTGGACTAGTTTCCTTCTTGCAGCTACAGTATTTGCCACATAAACAATAAAAACATAAACCTGGATGATGTCAATTTCAAAGTCTTTTACTTTTATTTTTTGCTGCTGATGTTGGTCTGTAACACCAGCATCAGTAACATCTTTCTTTCTTTCTTTCTGTCTGTCTGTCTGTCTGTCTGTCTGTCTGTCTTTCTTTCTTTCTTTCTTTCTTTCTTTCTTTCTGTCTGTCAGTCTGTCTGTATGTCTTTCTTTCTTTCTTCCCTCTTCCCTTCTTTCCTCCTCTTCATTTCTTTCTCTTATTTTCCTTCCTTCACTTCCCCTGTCTTCCTTTCTCTTCCTCCCTCTCTTCATTTCCTTCGATTTCTTTCTTTTTCTACTTTTCCTTCCTATCTGTATCTCAGAGACGAGTGTGAGTCCCTGTGCTGTAATAATGAAGTGATGATTCGGGGAGGAGATTTTTAGCATAGTTCTCTTTCGTTCTTGCTCGATGCATCCATAATGTAATTAAATAAAAAGCTGCATTAATCATTACCTAAAACTCCATTAGAGACTCCATTAGAGACTCCATTAGAGACTCCATTAGAGACTCCATTAGAGACTGACCGTGGGCCGTAACCTACACACCAGATTATTCGTTAATGGTTCAGTGCAGTCACTCAGACTGACAACAACAATAACATCAACATCATACAACAACCGAAATAAATGACAACATAAAATATATAATAATGACAGATGCAGGTTTACCATTTCCTTTAACTCCCTTCACACTGCGTCCTGTAGAGGGAAATATGCTAATTGTGATTAATTATGACATCATCAGTGAATTATTTAACTCTTTCAAAAGAATTAAGAACTATTTTTTTAAATGTCTAAGGCTGCTTTTTCAGATGAAAATTTCTCTCTGCTTTGCTCACATTCCCCTTTTCTCACTTAACATTCTTTCTCCTTATTACCTTCTTCCATTATTTCTTTCTCTTTTGCTGTTTTTTATTTTATTTCTTGCCATTAATTGTTTTGTTTTTTCCTCCTTCTTCCTGCCTTTATTCTTCTTCTTTCTGGTTCTCTGTTTTTCTTCTGTTTTTCATGCCTCTTTCTCTCCATCCTGTACTTAATTTCTTATTTTTTTCCTTTGTTTCCATTTTGCTTTTCTTTCTCCCTCCTTTCCTTATTTTTTTGCTTTCTTGCACTCTTTCCTGTTCATCTCAAATGTGAGCAAAAACTGTTCAATCCCATAGGACTATGGCTAAGTAAACACTAACCTACACACACACACACACACACACACACACACACAGAGAGCAGAACATTACCGTTACTCAGAGCACCGTATCCATTCGGTACTCCAGGTGTTGGACCAAATCCTGAAGACCACAGAAACAGTTACCTTTAACATCAGTAAGACACTGAACACAGCGGCACACAGACACGCTTACATCATCAGCACACCATCACCTCCTAATACATATTACACAACATTATATTAAATACTGGTCTACACTAACAAAGGAAATGGCAAGTCCTAAAGCTGTAACAAACTAAAGTGTTTACTTCATGGCCTGTGACATCACTCATGTGCAGTTCATGAATGTTCCTAATGAGCAGAGCTGAGTGAGTGATGTCACACCCCGGGGTCACACCCCGGGGACGAGCTCACTGAGAACTCGTAAGCACCTACGTGAAACTCTGCAGGTCATCTGTCATTCTGATGGATACGAAGTGTGATGTTTGTCCTAGGTGTGTGCTAGCTTGGATTTTTTTTCAGCACCAGAGCAGCAAGTCACTGTAGTGAATCACTGCATTGTCCCTAAACATACAGATCTGTTAGTCGTTTGGTGCTGATGAGAAATAAATAAACTGGCCTCTGGATGGACAGAATAAAGTGTTGTTTTCGTGTTAGACGTGTGTGTGAGTGTAAGAGGGTGTGAGACCAGCTCCTGCTGTAGACCATGACTAGTATTTACTTTAACACAACATCTGCTTCCTGACCATAAAAACTAACGTTTCATTTCTCACAGACTGAACGAAGGGAGAAACGACGAGTCGGTGGTGTTAATATTTATGCCGTGAGACTCGGCTCACAAATCGTTTTGGTAATTAACCCATCGTTTAACTGGACTGGAATATTCATGTCATAATCTGTACCAGTGTGTAGACGAGCAATTAAACAAGACTTTCGTTTGTTTTCTGATCATATGGGACGCCGTCTAAAGTACTGTAGGTTCTGGCTTCAAGATTCAAAATATTCCAAAGAGCATTAAAGCTTCAAATTAAAGCTCAGAGTCATACAGATGAGAACAGAGATGAAACCATTACCATTTACTTTCTGCCTCTGTACAATGGGCAATCCTCCTCCAGCCCCATTACCTACACACACACACACACGGATTGTATTGGGGACAAAAGGCACGCAAACACACACACACACACACACACACACACACACACACACACACAGTTTGTATTGGGGACAAAAGGCATGCAAACACACACACACACACACACACACACACACACACACACGGATTGTATTGGGGACAAAAGGCACATACACACACACACACACACACACACACACACACACACACAGTTATGGCAGAAGAATGATGCAAATAAAAAGGAAAAGTAAACAGAAAACAGCCTTTAAAAAAAATGAAACGTTAAAGATGCTTCAGTCGTCCAAATTAAATTTTAACCGAGACAAATGAGCAGAAAAGTGGAGGTTCAATCCACAGTCAAAAGTTTCTCTAGGTGTAGGTTTCATCTCCTCTGCTGCTGCTGATGGAATCTCTGAAACCACAAGTACAGGACTTTCAGCCCATTTACAGAAGAATATAGACTTTTGATGTCCTATGTTTTAGATAAAGCAGAATGGACACCTTAAGAGGTGACACCAAGAGAGTGGAGATACGTCAAGAACGTGTTCAAGTCTTGCTTTCTTTCTGGATTAGTCTGCCAATCCAAACTTTATATCAATGTACAGCTGCTCCATCTGTTCCTCAAGGGTTCCTTTGTGCGTTCTTTGCTTCCTATAAGCATGCTTTCTAATTCTAGAGTGTTTCCCTCCAAAACTTTGGTCCTAGCCTTTTGGATTGTGATCTTCTCACCAAGACTTTTTCATCTGTAGGTCTTCCACTGGAGTTTTGCAAATATTCAACAGCAAACATCTGAGGTCCTCAAGTGTTCCTTCTTTTAGTTTTTTTTGTTTCTGTCTCTTCTTATCTCTGATACAGAGAACCTCTTTTGTATGAGGTGGAACAGAACCTATCAGGGTTCTATTTTAGAGACATGCAACATATAGCTTTAGGATTCCAGGTGTAGATGTTATAGCTCACCAAGATCTTCAGCAGCTGAGCTTCTTTCTGAAGACTCATCTCTCCAGGGCTCCTGGTTCAACCCTGAACACTGTCCTTTTCTCCATGATTGTAATGATAACAGACCCAAGTTTTGACTTGGCTAATATATGAACCAACATTTTTAATGTCACAAAATGGTCCAGATCTGTGAGCTTCATCCAAATGTTGGTCCTCATGCCAAGAAGTTGGTCGTCACAGGAAAAGAGAAGATCTTTAATTTTGCATAAATATAGGATGTAAATATGAAATATCTGATGATGATGATGATGATGATGGTTATGTGAAGGAGGAGTGAGAACTTAGACGGGTTCGGCTTTAGACAGCTTGTCCATTGGACCTGCTCGAACACAGCCCCATTCCTAAACACTACAACACCAGTTCAGCCAACAGATCCACTTTTGTTGTTTTCTTGCTTTGACAATTTTAGTGCATCACTCTCAGGATGGCCTAAAGCTCCAGCTACATCAAACTACATCAATCTACATCAAACCACATCAATCTACATCAAACTACATCTAACTACACTGCTCTACATCAATCTACATCAAACTACATCTAACTACACTGCTCTACATCAATCTACATCAAACTATGTCTATCTACATTAAACTCTATCAAACTACACCAATCTACATCAATCTACCTCAAACTACACCGATCTACATCAAACTACATCAAACTACACCGATCTACGTCAAACTACATCAAACTATACCAATCTACATCAAACTACACCAATCTACATCATCAATCTACATCAAACTACCTCAGTCTACATCAAACTACACCGATTTACATCAAACTACATCAAACTATATCAAACTACACCGATCTACATCAAACTACATCAAACTGTATCAAACTACACCGATCTACATCAAACTACATCAATCTACATCAAACTACTTTGATCTACATCAATCTACATCATCAATCTACATCAAACTACCTCAATCTACATCAAAGTACATCAAACTATACCGATCTACATCAAACTACACCAATCTACATCAAAGTACATCAAACTATACCGATCTACATCATCAATCTACATCAAACTAGCTCGATCTACACCAGACTACAGCAATCTACATCAAACTACTTTGATCTACATCAATCTACATCAAACTACACCAATCTACATCATCAATCTACATCAAACTACCTCAATCTACATCAAACTACACCAATTTACATGAAACTACATAAAACTACATCAATCTACATCAATCTACATCAAACTACATCAACTACATCAAACTATATCGATCTACATCAAACTACATCAATCTACATCAATCTACATCAAACTACACCAATCTACAGCATCAATCTACATCAAACTACCTCGATCTACATCAAACTACACCAATTTACATCAAACTACACCAATCTACATCAAAGTACATCAAACTATACCGATCTACATCATCAATCTACATCAAACTACCTCGATCTACACCAGACTACACCGATTTACATAAAAATACACTGATCTACATCAAACTACACCAAGCTACATCAATTTACATCAAGCTACATCAATCTACATCAAACTACCTCGATCTACATCAAACTACACCAATATAGATCAAACTACATCAGACTACATATTAAACTATTATATTCTTTGCTATTCTATTTATAGATTTTATTTATTTTTATTTTACACATCAGAGCTCAACTTTCAAATTAATAATCATATTCAATAACATTCAATACTCGTATTTGAATTACTAAAATAAATAATCTTGCATTTTTCAACTTTAAATTAATTTAAATGATACAGTTATTATTCATTACAGCTATTTACATTTTCCAGCTATTATTTATGGTATTTTGATTATTTGCTGATTTAATCCTTGAATTTTTAAGATTCTTGTCTTTCTCCTTCTTGAGCTTCAGTTTCAATGATAGAAAGATTTCATGTAAAAAAAAAAGAACTTTTTTCACGTTGCTTTCTTAAAGCAAAAAAAAAAAGAAATCATTAAAAAATGAGGGTGACACTAAGTACATAGAGGAAGTAGAGGAAGTAGAGGAAGTAGAGGACATAGAGGAAGTAGATTAAGTAGAGGAAGTAGAGGACTTGGAGAAAGTAGAGGACATAGAGGAAGTAGAGGACATAGAGGAAGTAGAGGATGTAGAGGAAGTAGAGGACTTGGAGAAAGTAGAGGACATAGAGGAAGTAGAGGACAGAGGAAGTAGAGGACGTAGAGGACATAGAGGACAGTAAAGGAAAGGAAGTTGAGGGTAGAGATTTACCGTTGATGGTAAACCCTGGTCCACCAGGTGACACCTGTCCTGCACCATATCCTGAATCACACACGTGAGTAGATAAATTTACATTGAACACACACACACACACACACACACACACACACACACGATGCTGCCATGCATTTCTGTGTGAAAAAAACGACTGCTGTTTGGAACACTTAAGTGATGTGGCTTAAAATATGAAGACGCTCAGATCCGACGTTCTCCGACAAACAACCAGGTGAAGCGGTGCGACACGTCTGCAGTGACAACACACAGCAACTACACACAGGTGCTTTGGTTTATCATTATCGGTTTCATGGAGAACGCTGGACATGATGGTGTCTGGGGTTCAAAGGAGAATCAAAGGCTTGTGTGTGAACAAAAAAATGCAAATGTGAGTGATTCAGAAAGACACCCAGTTTTGTCCATACACCTGCAGACCAAAGCGTCTTCTGTTTAGAGCAGCGAGGTGACGGTGACAGCATGCAGTAAAACGTAAGGTGTGGTTAAGACTCTTTATAGACAAACATCACGGAGACAGAGACCAGAGACAAACAGACGCCCAGATGGTTTTTTACCCGGTTTGGAGGCTTTAGTGCCGCTTCCTGTAGGTGTGCCTCTTCCTACAGCACCTACCGGTGGCACACACAGGTACTGTTACCTACAAACTCTCAGAAAGACCTGAAGACTTGTAAAGTCGGCATATGGAGACATTCACACTTTCAGGGTTAGTGATTTTTTTAATAAAGACTCCTAGAAGGTTTGTGCTGAGACCTTTGAGGAACATCAGCAGGTTCAGGTGAAGCCATCAGGATGTGTAGAAGATGTAAAATAATTAAACTATAATACAAACAACTTCATCACAACAGTCAGGTTTAGACTGCAGTCTTTAAAGACTACAAGATCTTCCAAATAAATCAGATGAGATCAGATCACACACTGAAGATTGTTTAGAAGAACATCACGCTTACATCATCATTGTGTGTTTCTTTTATCAGCATCACTAAAGCTGACCTGTGGGTTTGCTGCCCTCCTGTTGGAAAATCCATCGGAAATTTCTGTCCCTGTCTCTCTGTTTGTTTCAGACACAAGAACATAAAAACGTATTAACTCACCGCGTGCAGCAGCCGGATAGCCACCAGCACCGTAACCTAAAAAAACAAGATTAGGAAATGTGAGCAAATTAAGTTTTCTTACATTTTTGTTACTTCATGACATCATGTCAAGCTGCGATCATTTTATTTTGTTTCATTAAATTTTAAAAGAGGGGAAATAAATAGTGTCTGAGGAAGAAACATCAGTTTATAGCTGTTATAACGAAAGGGAACTGGTTTTACAGACATTCTGCTAATATAACTAATATTACATGGAAGTAAAATGTGGATCAGGATTATTAAAGCATCTGTTTATTAAAACAAACAAACATTTATTTGTTAATAAAATAGAAAAAATCCTAATTGTTGGTGAATTGCTGTTTAAACTACGGTGGCCGAGAAGTGCAAAACACATTAACAAATCTGAAAACAAATTAACAAGTCAGACAACCCAGAAGAGGTTGGTATAGTTTGTGAATGGAAACTTACCATCATCGGACGAGACACCTTTCATTCACCTGTATATCTTTAATGACAGTCGTCTTGTCCAATGATCGGTAAGTTTCCATTCACAAACTATACCTACCTCTTCTGGGTTGTCTGAATCGGTGCACAAAACACATTAACAAATCAGAAAACACAATGACATTTCAGACAACCCGGAAGCGGTTGGTATAGTTTGTGATTGGACAAGACACCTGTCACTCAAGGTATACATGAAGTTCAACAGTCTGCCGCAGGGAAAAGTTGGAATGGATGGATGGAATGGATTACTGTGGATTAATTCTGTTATTTTCTTATATTTAAACGGAGAACTTTACACATTACACATAAGATTCCATACCTGTATATCTTGAGTGACAGGTGTCTTGTCCAATGATCGGTAAGTTTCCATTCAAAAACGATACACTACCGTTTCTGGGCTGTCTGACTTGTCGTTGTGTTTTCTGATTTGTTAATGTGTTTTGCACTTCTCGGCCACTGTATTAAACCTTAATTTTATAGTAAAAGAATCCGGAGTGACAGATACAGGAGCGTCAGTCACGTCCGAATGGGAGACGTTTTTAATTATCGGATTCACTGATAAACTCCTGAACAAGGTGATATTAAGAGAATATGTTTGATATAAGAGACAACACACTCACCTGGCTGATATCTGTAGCCATTATTGTATCCTGGAAGTAAAGCAGACAGAACTTATACATTTTGCATGAAACTACAAGACTAGGGAAAAAAAACAAGAACTGGAAGTTCTCTCACCTCGTCCTGCCAGGCCGTTCCCGAGTCCCAGTCCTGCTCCCAGACCGGCACCTGGACACAGGGAAAGCAACAGGATGCGGATGTGAACCACGTGCTACACTAAAATCCAGCATTCACACAGTGTCTGATATGTACCGTATCCTCCGAGAGCAGTTCCGTATCCTTGTTTCAGTCCAGATCTGGGGGCGTATCCTAGTCGTGAGATAAAACAACACACATCATTCATTATAATTTCACCTGGACTCTCACCTTCACCGGAACAGGTTTAATGACATCATCTCACCTCCAAGGTAACGACCGGCTGCAGAAGAGATAGAAGACAGAGAACATCATGAGAGAGAGAAATAAAGAGAGAAATAAATGTTCACAAATAAGGTGGCTGTAAGGAATCAGAACTCTTACGTCCTGCTTTTCCAGGCTTTCCTCCTGTATAGACACGGCTCTGGGGAACTCCCACTACTACAGAGAGGGCAAAGATACAATAAACAGAAAAATAATGAACGATGAGAAATTATTACCTGATAAATAAAGCAGTGTGAATGTGTTGGACACACCAGAGACAAAAAAAGATCCAGTAATTATCCTGGTAGTTGTCCAAGCTGTTAGAAGTGTTGCTAGTAGTAAAGTACCAATCCCAGATCTATCACTGCCTGAAATATCTACCTGAGAAGGTCGCTGTCTAAGAGAGAATTAATGGAATATCTGATGCTCTAACAATTATCTCAGAAATCATCCTCATGATCTTCTATCACTACTGAAATACTGTAAATACGTATCAGAATGAAATGACCGATGTCACTGAGGCTGAGATAATTACTGTGATAATTATTGAGATAATTACCGGGTAATCAGGGTACTGGTGTAACTTACAGCTGAAATCACTGCTGTAGTAAACACTGAGATAACTGCTGAGATGATTACTGGAGTAAGTGGTGAGATGATTACTGCACACTGAGACTGATAATGAACTGTGAGGCTTCTGAGATCAAAACTGAGATAAATACTGAGATAACTAATGAGATAATTACTGGAATATATACTGTGATCATTTCTTTTTTACATTCATTTTATTTACTGGAATAAGTGTTAAGATAATTAAAGGCCTACTGAAAAAACCACTGAGATAATTACTGTAATCAGTCAGAGGATTCCGTACTAGAATAATAAAGAGAGGGTGTGATAAGTGAAGGCTTCTCAGTAGACTGTACACATCCCAAACCCTTACCTTGTCCAGGGAACGGTCTCCCCAGCCCTCCAGTCGGACGCCCGACTCCTGGTTCAAACAGTAAAATGAGTTTATTAGTTAAACACGTGTCAGATGTCAGATTAAAAGTGACACAGTGAAAGATTTCTTCTAGGGATTGAGGTGAACCACAGTAAGACGTCTCTGGAGACGCAACCTTGAGCTACTTCAGCACAGAGATGAAAACACTGCACAAGTGCATGTGATGTTTGTATTCTCCTGTGAGCTCAGACCTTCTCTGAGCGTGTCTCTGATGATCTGATGTTCTGGCGGCCTGAGCTGAGCCACGTACTGAGTCCAGCACACGCCACCAACAGGCTGCCATTGATGCACACAGAGACAGACAAATGGATGGCCTCTATGTGTGTGTGTGTGTGTGTCTGTGTGTGTGTGTGTGTGTGTGTGTGTGTGTGTGGTGAATCAGATCTCACGGCTGCTCGACACATTTTGACCCGTCGTGCCTGAAGCCACATCACAGCAGCACATGAAAGACGTAGTGAGGTTTTTACTTTGCAGTTACATCATCTGAAAGTGTTCAAGTCACCGAGCAACTTGACGAGTTAATCCACTTCCAAAAGGCAGAGTTTTTGTTTTGTTTTTTATTTAGTTATCAAGCAGATCACAAATCTGATGTGGAATTGTTATGAACTGCTTAAAATCTTTGTAAGAGATCAAACTTCATTATTACATTAATCATGAATGTAAAATTCAATTTAAAGTAATTGTTCTAATTAGAGACCAGTGGGTGTGGCCTAATATACTAATGAGCATGTTGTGATTGACAGTCAACTGCCTGTGACATCACTCCAGGCATCACTCCAATTTCTACAACAGCTATGCTCGCTAGATTAGTTTTCACCTGATGAAGTCATTCTTTTTTGCGAGATCAGCGTTCAGTTGCTAAATTATCATTTCATTACAAAACAATTGTTAGTTTCAAAAGTAAATGTTAATGAATTAGATGGACTTATTTTTAATCTTTAAAAGATTTTATCTTTAGGGGTTTTTTCAGTTTTAATTAATAATTAATATTTTTTTTTAATTATTATTACTACAGTTTGAACTATAAAGTTAAACATATAAAATACACCATAAAACATTTCCTATAGAAGATTTTATTCCTTACAGGTTCCCCTGTTGTGCCTCGGTGTAGAACCACAGCATGAACATCTTCCTTTTAATGAGAACTTACAGGAGAAGAACTTCTTAAAAAGAATCCACACACCTCAACAGTTCTTTAAGTGTTTGGGTTCTACACAGAACTTTACGTGTACTGCCAAATCTCCACACTGTCTGAATTCAGTACCAGGTTCCTAACAGGTTCTTTGGATGGATGGATGGATGACCGGATGGATGGATGGTTCTAGCGTACTAAAGAAAAAGCATTTTTTGAAAGTTGGCAGAGTTTCATGGAGAACGTTAAAGGCTTCCGAACAGAAACTTGGTGTTCTGTTAAATGTTTACTCTGAGCTCTGCTGCCCACAATCCTCTCGTCTCAGTAACTCACTTCTACTTCTTCAGACCTTCTTCACTCTCAGCGTAACCACAGAGTATGTTAAAGCTTGAGAGGTGCTGCACCTATACACCAGATTAGTTCACGTTCTTCTTAAGAAACCAGTCAGGAGTTTATACATGCTGGGTTTATTTTCAGTAACGTGGTACAAACATTTAACAGAAAATGATTTATCTGTTCAGAAACTTTAAACGGTTCTCAGTAGAACACTACCAGCTTAGAGAAAACGCTCCGTCATTAATCCATCCATGTAAATTACTCATGAGGAACCTGCCACTGTAATCAGACAGTGTGGAGATTTCACTCTTACTGCTCTGTTGTGTGGAGATATTAAAGTCACCTTCACTGCTCTTCTTAAAGCCTCTGCGGGTTTTATTTACCCTCTCTAACAGAACAGCTAAATAATACAGTGAAAAAAACATTTTTTTTCAAGCGTTCAGTGGATGAACTGATCACCTGATGAAACCCTGAGCAGAACTCATCAGTTACATTAATATCTATATATTTTTTTATAAAAACAAAATACACTTCTATTTCAACATATTTTGATCTTGATCTTTTGATCTAGCAAATTATTAAAAACTAAACTGATGCTGTGAATTTTGCAGTTCGTAGGAACTTTATAAAATGCTTTTTTTCCTCTGTAGGTAGATGAGATGATCATCTCGCCTGTCTGATTTATAAAACTTCATTAAGCCTTTTCATCTGTTCATCTGTTCATCTGTATCTGACCAGGATGAGTTCCTCCTTCACTGAATCTTACCTCCTTGTAAGCTGTTCTGCACCAGCCACAGCAGCAGCGACGTCTTCAGGAGCGCCCGAGCCAACATAGCAGCCAAAAGCCCAGACAGACACACAGACAGGCCAAGAGACAGAGAGACAGAGAGACAGACAGGTGATGAGACTAACTTAAGGAACAGCACTAATGGTCAGTCTTGGTGTCTGTGTGCCTTTTAAATATTCTCAACCTCCTGGACCTTCCCTCCATTAAAGCCCTGCCTTCTCCCACACCATTGGGCACCAAGTAACCTGACCACCAAGTCCACCTCTTCCTCTCCTCTTTATCCTCCTCCTCCATCAGGCCAGGCATCCAGTCCTGCAACAGCAGCCACTATCATCACTCCTGTCTCCAGAACAGAGCAAAGAGATGGATATAAAAATCTCATGTATAAATCTTATGTCTCAACGTCTTCAGATCTCAAACGTGTCATAATTCACAGGTGGAAGCTTTTCAGTCCAAAAGGTCACCCAAGGTCACGTTGCATCATATCCTGACTACAGCTTTCCTTTCTGAGACACTCTGAATTACTGCAGAAGCAAAGTATACGAGTCGTGTTACACAGTTCTAACACCGTCTTCAGTGACATGGGGTTGTTGGGTCTCTGTGAAGCTCGTAGCTGATTGTTTTCCTACAGCAGCACCTCCCTAAGTGCTTTATCCTTCCTCTTATACCACAGCAGTTTGCCATTTTTATACATTAAGAATTGTGTTTAATGTCTGTGAGTCAAGTCAGTTCCTGTTCTCGCTCAAGTTACGGCTTTGTCACATGTTACACGTTACACTTCTGCCATCAGCGGGTAACAGGAGAAAAAATCTGTCACGTGATCAAGAAACCGCAGAGTTTAACTGATACAAAGTGCTGACACTAGAGACTCCTTTCATAAATCTTAACGCGCATTTCTGTTCTACGTCCCCATGAAGCTGTTGCTATGGAAACGATACCGTATCAGAACGAGCACGTTGATGAAAGTTGCAGCTGTTCGACTGAGAGTTAATCGATACCTGACCACCAAACAGAATCCAGAAAATTTCACTAAATGCTGTTTCATCCACGCACCTCTGCGACAAGATCCCTCTATGTCTAAACTTTAAAAAGGAACTTTGTAAACAGCAGAAAGGAAGAATACAAGTGAGCAGGACGTGGAGACGCCCAGCGTTTCACATTAATCACCGTTAGAGGACAGAAACTGGCTGAAGTCGTATTTAAAGAGCAGTTTATGGCTTGCTCTGTGTTTCACTAGTGACTCTGGACTGTTTGCACACACTCTTTATTCTACGGTTTTAATAAACAGCCCTTATTAATCAGAACAAACCAGACGTTGTGTTTGGAATCCTTCAGAGTTGTTTTTTAATGGTGTAAATATGAGGAACTGTAGGAACACTCGGCTGTAGATCAACAACAAGAAGAAACAACACCGTGTTCCTGTCCCTCGTGTAAGGTTCTCCATGAAGGGTGCCAATAATTCTGGAGCACATTGTATATGGTTTTAAATTATTATCTGTTCTACTATTTTAACCAATGATTATTTGTTGATTTGTAAAATAATAATAATAACAATAAAAAAGATAAGCATATGCCATGCCCTACAAAAGTATTGGCACCCATGTCAAGAATGTAATGCTGTGTTTTTGATGTGATATCAAGATTAAAATGACTCGGGAACCCAGTGGGCGGAGCCAGCGCAGCGGGACCCGGTCCAACCACCTCACATGTGGTGTATATGTCCTGTACATGTGCAGGTGTGATGTGAGTGACTCAGGAATGATGGAAAAAGACACAAAGCTGATGCCAGAAACACAGATGAGTGAACAAACCTACACACTCTCCGACGCTTATAGGAAATAGTTTCTAAAGTTTCTGTGCACTTAAATGAACACCCAGACTCAGACCACAAACCACCCAGAAGCCCTGGCACTGGAACATACACAAAGCCGGTGGGGTGAAGCCTGAGGCCTGCGTGTGGAGGCTGTTAATGGGCAGATGTGGCGTTTCTAAATATCCCACACACACGCTTACACACAGCATAAGGGAGACAGAGCGAACTGCACCAAGCTCAAATAAACTCAGCACGCTGATGTACTCTACATGTGTATAATGTACACTGTGTGGATGTATGCAAATAATATCGTTACAAGTTCTAGTGGGGATCTCGACATCCCAACATTTCCGTGTGTGTGTGTGTGTGTGTGTGTGTGTGTGTGTGTGTATCATCACCTGGATCACAGCTGTGGTCGTAGCACGATGGTGTGATGGCATGATGGCGTTCTGCTCAACAGAGTGCAGCAAAAATGTTGACGGGACACGATGTCTCACAAGCGATTTCTCTCTGTCGCTACAGGAACATGCTCATGATAAACTCTGTTCTAAGGAACACTCAATTAACCGTTTATTACATTTTCACAACTGCAGGTTTACTGTATATTAATTAGCTCATTTGAATATGTTATCGTTTCTATAGTAACACATTACACATAAACAGACTTTTACATTTCTTAATCATCGATATGGTGATTATTTAATTTACTGTTTACAGAAGGAGTCTCCAGTGTCAGCACCTTGTGGCAGGTAAAGCCATAACTCATAAACATCGCTCCCTTCTGGGCTACTTTTTTTTTTTAACCTATTAACATTAAGAGAGGGAAAAAAAAGACATTCAAGTCAATTCTAGTTTATTTGTTTAGCGCTTTTTACAGTTGACATCGTCTCAAAGCAGCTTTACAGAACATAAACATATAACAGAAGATTATTATAAAGAATAATATAAAGATTAATATAATACAAGATTCATGATTAATATTAGATAGATTTAGTTCACAATGTGTTTGTATTTATCCCCAATGAACAAGTCTGAGGTGACTCAGGTGACTGTGGGGAGGAAAAACTCCCTTAGATGGTAAAGGAAGAAACCTTGAGAGGAACCAGACTCAAAGGGGAACCTCATCCTCATCTGGGTGACACTGGGGGTGTGATTATAAATATACAGTCTGATAAATGTTGTATTGATGAGGAGATGGTTGTTGTCCTCAAAGACCACATGGAGTTGGATCTCCTCTTTAGTATACTGTAGCAGAGTCTAACTGGAGCTGGTAGATCTCTAGATGCCTCAGGATTCTCAGAGTCATTCACATCTCTGTGGAGGTCCAAAATCTTCATCGCACGGAAGACGATCAGAGCTGGTACAGTTTCTGGATGCCTCGGGATGGGTAGAAAGAGAGAAGCAGTGGAGAAGGATTAACATATCTGCTGTTCATAAAATGTGCAAGTCTGATGTAATAGTGCACAATATTATGGGATGTATTATGTATACGCCTGACTGATATAGCATAAGTGAGAACAGGAACTAAAGTGTTTATGAGATGTTTCACATCATTATTCTATATATTTTATACATCTAAAGGTGATTATAATCTGTATAATCTGCATAATCTGTCCATCACAAGAACCTCCTCTTATTTGTTTTTTTTAGACAGGTAGATTCTGATTCTCGAACATTGTCTGGAAGTTATTTAGTAAATAAGTGCAGCCAGTTCATTAGACACGAGGCAGATGGACACAGCGGTGTCACTTTAGGACCTGAGAGGGTTAGTAAGGACAGAGGGGCTGCTGGAGGCTCGGAGCAGGGGCCAGACGAAGGGGGGCTTCCAGACACCAGCTACGGCCAAAACATACCCAATACATTTATACAGAGAAGCAGCGGATGAGAAAAATGTCCCAGAATGGAAAAATGAGTCAAAGTAAGCGAGGATAAAGAAAGTGTGTGTGTGTGTGTGTGTGTGTGTGTGTGTGTGTGTGTGTGTGTGTGTGTGTGTGTGTGTGTGAGAGAGAGAGAGGGGCATATTAGCTCAACTGACACAAGAATGTGAAGCTCATGAGAAGCACTTAAGAGGAGGAGGTGGACATTATTCACACAGAGGATGATGTGAGATGTGCTGCCACTGTTGAGCCCTTTAGCAAGGCTCTTAAACCTCAGTTCCTCAGATGTATAAAAAATGTGTGTTTATGTAAGTCGCTCTGGAAAGGGAGCTGAACCAGGAAAAGCCAGGAGTTTGTGATAAATAACGTAAGTGTAAATTATCTAAGACAAACTTTCATTAGTACTGAAGCGATGGACATGTGAAACATGGGGGTGGTGGTGTCAGGGATTTCTTGTCCTTATTGATTCACTGATTCCACATTTAGCAGAAGAAGCAACTTCAAAGTGAACTTCACTATTCAAACAAACTCCACAGAGTTATGTGTCAGAGATGATGGAAACATTTTAATCCAGACATGAGCGATAAAGTAGATCAAAAGAACAGATTTTAGCAAAAAGTCAACAGTAGACACGGCTGAGTACTGAGCAGGTTCATAAACCGTGCAATCATCTCCTGTGTGGTGCTTTTCTCTCAAATATGACGTGACACTTGCTGATATTCTGTACAATACAGCGCCATAACACCTGACTCTGTTCACACACTCAGTGTAGGACAAGTCATTTAAAGGTAATAATGCGACATTGCACCTGCTGCTAAGGAAAGTGTAAAAACTCGCCACGTGGTGGTTAAAAGAACACAACGCTGTGATGTAGTAAAGGTTTCGACACAGACCTTCATTATACTGTAATAACACTTTTTATAAATGCTTATAACAATATATCAAAGTCAGCTTAACAGCAAAGTTTATAACAGCTGACATAATCTGGAATAAGTTTGTCAGTTGATGCAGTTTTTAATTTAAGTGTAACACAAATATGTTTCAAGTGAACTGATGTTTCATCTGTAAAACAGATTGAGTTTCAGTGGTTCTGTGGTTCTCCAAAAGAAAAGGTTCTCAGAAGCCCAGAACAATGTGGCTGTTGCAGCACTTGCAGTGTTTAGACTCCAGACTGTTCAGTGAGCTCTGCGTTAACACACATGTTCACTTGGCTCTGCTCCGAAAACCAGAGCTGTGCAAATGGAAGATTTCTCTCGGCTCGACCCGTCCAGCGCCCCGCTGATGCACTCAGACAGGGACAATATTGATGGTGGATTGTTCCACGTCTGAGATTTGCCCGGGTGTCTACGACCTACAAAAAAAAAAAACACCCCAAAAACACACACAGTGTCTATGTCTAACAAAGAACAGAGACATGAGGAAAAGGAAGCGCTGACAGGCGGCGATTTCAGGCTTCAGTGTCAGGTGCTCAGGTCCCGTGTTCAAACCCACGCTAGCTGTTTACTCTGCGGTTGAGTCAGTGTTGTGTGCAGGTCACACAGAAGCGCTCTGTTCCTCTCAGACGTCCTGCCGGACTTCCTGATTTATGATTATTATTATTTACTATTACACCTCGGAGCTGCAGTGACAGTCGTACAGTTTATACTGTTAGTGTTTCTGTAGGAACCTCCACATAATGGTGTGTGTAGGCACTGATCCAGAGTCAGCACTGAGACCTGATCCACATCTCCACAACAGAGAGGTTACTCTTCATGGCTT
>NC_083477.1:864087-874087 GCF_030014155.1 Tachysurus vachellii | reverse complement strand
GTCTCTCTCTGTCTCTCTCTCTCTCTCTCTTTCTCTCTTTGTCTCTCTCTCTCTCTCTGTCTTTCTCTCTGTCTCTCTCTCTCTCTGTCTCTCTCTCTGTCTCTCTCTCTCTGTCTCTTTCTCTCTCTCTCTCTCTCTCTCTCTGTCTCTCTCTCTCTGTCTCTGTCTGTCTCTCTCTCTGTCTCTCTCTCTGTCTCTCTCTTTCTCTCTGTCTCTCTCTTAATGTAGAATGTAGTGGTCTAAATGAAGTGGGCTGCCTAGTGACCGTGTCCATCCCGGACTCGTGTGGACTCGGCTGATAACAATCAGAACTCTAAAATGCCATGAGGCCGATAAGAATTCCACAGAGAGTTTTTCTGGTAGTTTTTGTGGTCTTTCCTGTCAGTAGCCCAGACTTATTGCTACTGTCAGCTATAGATAAACCTTCAACACTGAAGGTCATGAGTTCATGCAAATAAAACTAGAATTCCACAGTGCACTGAAGGAGAACCTTCCTGACTAGAAGACAACAAAAATAACCCGGGATTCTTCTTTAATACAGCAGAACATTAACTAGGATCATGGGCAGCACTGAAACTCCAATCCAACAGAAAACACTAACAATGAAGTTAACACTGAGATTAAGTCAGACAATATGACACGTAAATGGAAAAAGTCCGACCCAACAGGCTGAACTAACATCACTAAACTAACTCTACATTAAATAAATCCTTCACTTATGTACTGGATCCTTTTTCTTAAATATTACTCAGCATTCAGACTGAAACGTGCGGGTCAAGGCACCGCATTTACTAAAAAACCAATCCAGACAACTACAATCAGTCCAATCAGTCCAATACAGTAAACAAATAAATAGAATAAACAAACAAAACAGCAAACACAGTCAAATTCTAAATACTTCACAAACATCTCTTTAGTGTCTCTGATTGGGGAAGTGAAAGATTACAGGTAGGTTAGCGGGCTGGTATTCTGGTAATAGGAACCTCTGGTGGGGTGGCGTGGACGTCACGTGAGACTGTAGCACTCAGAACTCAAAAGCTATCACATTAAATAAAAAAACCCTGACCTCTGCCTCTGACAGCCATCTTACTTCAGGCTAAAATGAAAGACTGGAGCGCAGAACAATGCTTATACTAACACAGAACTCACAGTAATGAAATGTTATGCTGGTAATGTAAAGTAATGCTGGTTAAATTAATAAATGACCAACTGCTGGTTTCAGCTTTTGTTTCATACACAGTTTGATCAAAGGTAAAATGAGTTCTGATGCTCAGCACTGGATTTTAAACAGATATACCTTTATACGAGACGGAGACTGAGTAAGGATGTCAATCAAAAAGGGTCTGGGTTAATATCATAATCATGTTCTTCGTGTATAAAGGCAGCTTTCAGCTTTCTAAACTAATCCTGAAATGGAATTTGCCAGCATGTGATGAGGTAAGGACACTTTCAAAAAGTTTGTCAGAGAATTTCTGATTATAAACACTATGTTTGTTCAGTGTGGAACTGCACTGAATCTTTAATGAGAATTACACTCCAATTTAAGACCAGGACCTGGTGATTTTCCTGCAGCTGCAATGGACCTGATTGACCTCATCAGCTAATGAGGAGGTGTAATGGCTGAGCCTGAGGAGGAAAATCACCAAACTGTCCTGGAATGTGTACAGCAGCGGAGCTGAAGGCGGCGAGCAGCCTGGCCGCTGCGTTCACAAGCCAGTCTCAGACAATTAAACAGAGCCAGGACTGCAGACGGGCCGCGAACTCGGCCCTGACAAATAAACATCTACATGTACACCTTTCACAGTCTCCTGCAATAATAAAGAACACAAGACGTCACACATTACTAAAGTCCTCAAGATGGCACACGATCTTAAATCTCAAGTGCATGTGTGAGCACAACAGAGCCACTCCATGTAGGCTTGAGGGCAAACAGTAAAAAACTAAATCGAATAAATGTAAAAACAGAGTAAATGTTAATTGTAATTCTTCGATATCAATTCCAATACTGAAGTGAGTATCAATTAATCGAGCTCTGTTTATGTTGGTTTCTCTGTACTGTCACTTATTATCAAATGTTGGTATCAGAACATCTCTTAAATGAGCATGTTGTCAGACTGATTACACATCGATGTACCCTTGGTAGTGTTGGTTTTTTTGGGGGATGTTTTTCTTTTTTCTTGTGGTTTTCAGTGGACGACGCAGTTAACATTGGTCTGCACTACATTCTGCACCACCTGGACTGCCCAGGGACATACGCTTCTGTTTGTCAACTTCAGTTCGGCTTTTAATACAATAATTCCGGAAATTCTCCACTCCAAACTCCTAAGGCTCACTGTACCCACTTCCATCTGTCAGTGGATCACCAGCTTCCTGACAGGCCCACAACAGGTGAGACTGGGAGGTGTCACCTTCAGCATTCAGACAATCAGCACTGGCGCTCCACAGGGATGTGTCCTCTCCCCACTGTTATTCTCCCTCTACACTAATGACTGCACTTCAAGTGACCAAACTGTTAAACTCCTGAAATTTGCAGATGATACTACGCTCATCGGTCTCATCCAAGATGGCGATGAGTCTGCATACCGACAGGAGGTGGAGCGGCTGGTGCTATGGTGCAGTCAGAACAGTGTAGAGCTAAACACCCTCAAAACTGTGGAGATGATAGTGGACTTTAGGAAAGACCCCTCAACACTACTCCCCCTCACAATATCTAACAGCCCGGTGTCATCTGTGGAGGCCTTCAAGTTTCTGTGCACTACCATTTCCCAAGACCTGAAATGGGAGTGCAACATAAACTCCATCATCAAAAAGGCCCAGCAGAGGATGTAGTTTCTACATCAATTAAGGAAGTTTGGTCTGTCACAGGAGCTGTTGATGCTGTTCTACACTGCAGTCATAGAATCTGTCCTGTTCACATCCATCACCATCTGGTTTGGTGCAGCAACTAAACAGGACAGGAACAGACTGCAACGCACAGTAACAACAGCAGAAATAATAACTGGTGCCCCCCTGCCCACCCCCCAGGACTTGTACGACACAAGAACCAGAAACCGGGCAGTAAAAATCACTACTGACCCTTCACACCCTGGACACAACCTCTTTCAGCTCCTCCCTTCTCTCAGGCGCTACAGAACTTTACTTACTAAAACTGCCAGACACAGGAACAGTTTGTTTCCCCAGACAATCACCCTGATTAACACCTCACCATAATTATATTCACTGCTTCATATCTATAAGTACTGCATTATCAGGACTGTCAGTCATCACATCATCTGTATATATTACACACTACTGCTGCTGTATAGTGTACATAAGCATAATATTACACAATATTGTTATTTACACTCTCACACTTTATGTACATAACTGATCTGTTATATATTCTGTATTTATATTTAATACTCATTCTGTCTATTGTATCACATCTGCATTTTCTTGCATAGTCTTTATTATCTTGTCTTTTACGGTATATGTGGCGGGGCGGTGGAGGGCAAGAATTGACACTAATATACAACTAAAAATTAGAGCAGACTACACCACCCCGTTTCTGTAAACGGGGAAATTTATACCCAAAAATATAGCACACAGGTTCGTTACCACTGAACACAAGAGACGTGGATATAAATACAAAAATACTTTTATTGCACAATAATTAGTTAAAATGTAGAAAACTGTTGAAAACCAACGAAAATAAGTAAAGAAAAACAAGAACTTTCCAGCTGAGGCTTACCAGTAGGGCAGCTAGCTGAACAGTGAGTATCCTAAGACACACCACTCACAAACACTCACACTCACACCACACCCACTCTAAGTGAGGGAGACACAGATATCAATGGCAAAAACACTCTGTGAGAGAAACACCACCACCACTGGGCCAAGACAGCTCGCTTCCCTCACTGGGGCCCTCAGCTCCTGAAATAAACAAAACAAAACAAAAAAAAAAAAAGAAAAGAAAAAAAAAGAGAAAGTAAAAAAAAAACACAATTAGTTCAACTCATATGCAATCCAACAACTTGCATTAGAATAAGTTCAAACCATGAAGGGGAACAACAATGGGCAATTTACTGGCCATAAGGGTCAGACAGAGAGATGTAAAGACTCAACTAGGGTCGTGCCAAAGGCTCATAAACCAAGACATGCCATGGAGCATCAAGAGGTTAAAGAGAAGAACAAAACCAGAAAGAAGAAATAAAGTAAACAATACAAGTGAAAACAGGAGGCTTCAAATTAAATCACATGAAATACAAAGAAAACAAGTTACAAAGAACAAAAACTTAAAAATGAAAAGAACTTTCAGCAAAAAGACTCAAATTAACATTAAACAAAACAAGCAAAAAAAAACTTAATCTTCCCAGGTACGAGATATTACCCGATTTTTCCACGCCGTCCTTAAGAAGAGCGCAGATCAGAAAAAACAAAACAAAACAAAACAAACACACTGCTGGTGGCAATATAACAGCCGGTGGAGCTTAAGCAGGCACCGTGAAGGGTACAGCTCCGAAAACCACGTTTAATAGGGTGGTACCTAGACTGCCCTACTACATATAGTATAGTGTTATTTATGTGTGTATTGTATAGTATAGTGTTATTTATGTGTGTATTGTATAGTATAGTGTTATTTATGTGTGTATTGTATAGTATAGTGTTATGTCTGTATTGTATAGTATAGTGTTATTTATGTGTGTATTGTATAGTATAGTGTTATTTATGTGTGTATTGTATAGTATAGTGTTATTTATGTGTGTATTGTATAGTATAGTGTTATTTATGTCTGTATTGTATAGTATAGTGTTATTTATGTGTGTATTGTATAGTATAGTGTTATTTATGTCTGTATTGTATAGTATAGTGTTATTTATGTGTGTATTGTATAGTATAGTGTTATTTATGTGTGTATTGTATAGTATAGTGTTATTTATGTGTGTATTGTATAGTATAGTGTTATTTATGTCTGTACTCTTGAGAGTCACAAACAGCTGGAACCAAATTCCTTGTGTGTGTCAACATCAACACACTTGGCCAATAAACTTGATTCTGATTCTGATTCTGAAATTAAGGCAACTCTGCAACTCGGTAATTCAACCAGAAAACTCTACTTTTGCAGATGGAGCATATAAGTTACAGCTATATGGTTTACACACAGAAACTTTGGGGGCACAAACCTTTGCATCCCATTGGATTATTAACAGAAGTAGACAATGAGCTGATCTTGAAGCTCAGCAGGGAATAATTCTGAAGTATCCTAAAGTTGGAAACCCAGGAACAGTTCCATCCTTCATCGGTATCCCAGGAACACATGGAAGATTACACAAGTTGGACTAAAAGGAGTTTTATTAAAGCAGGCAGACTCCTGTTTCCAATCCAATTTAAAAAAAACTATTAAAAGGTCCTTATCACGAAAGTATTTTGTATCACTGTTCTTAGTCGAGCCTGACACTTATCAGCCAATCAAAAAAAGAGGCTACACAACAGCCAATCAGAAAATAGCACTATTGTATCTGGGTAAGATTTAACGCAACAACCAATATAAAAAAAGCAGATTCTGGAATTGTTCATCATCATCCTCGTTCACCCACAGAGAAAAGCACTGGAGCTGCGAGCATCACTTTGAGCACAGAGTAAGTCATGATCTCCTGTTGTAATGTTACAACTAATTCACAACTTGTTTGACACAAACAGTGACATTGTGACTGCTGTTAGAGACGTTTCCCAGATAATCAGCAGGAGTTTTTCATGAGTGTCTGTAACTTAGCCAACAGTTTTACAGCCTGTTCACTGACAACACCTGCTCAGAACATGTAGTCTAGGGCCAGTGGTTCTCAAACTGGGGTCCCTGAGATGGTGCCAGGGGGCCCCGGTTTTTTGTCATTTTATAAAATAATGAATTTATCAAATTCTGTGTAATTAAATCTCAGAAAAATAAGGCTACTAACCAACAGCACTAGATTGTATAATTTAATATGTTTGGTTTAATTCAAATATTAAGTTTTGGAATGTTTTATGTCATAAATTTTCTTTTGGCTGGGGCAAGTAGGGATGCACTGTATACAAAGGGGACCACACACCGAAGAAGTTTGAGAACCACTGGTCTAGGCCTAGTCATATTTTCGTTATCACATGATGACTGACATTTTGTCACATTAAACATCTCTCTCCAAATAGGCTTAATAATTTTATTAGCACTAAATAAAGTGTATTGCATCGTCGGTGTTATAGGTCACTTTTAAAATCATGTCATATTTGATATCCTGGCCATTGATGCATTAATCATTGCATCTGTCTTTCAAAGATGTCAACTAAAAGGCAACTTAGCATTCTGTCATTCGCCATGAGAGGAAATCCCCCTAAAAAGGCCAGGTTGCAGGATGCTGGCCCAGAGAAGGTGGCGAAAAGGGTGTAGGTCTGTTGTTGTGTTTGGGTGGAGGGTTGGAGATGTCACTCTTTACTGTTTTCAAAACTTGAGAGCCCTATTATTACAACAGCTAAACCAACAACTTGTTCACTAGACCCCATTCCCATTAAATTACTGAAAGAAGTGTTACATAAAGCTGGTGAGCCTCTTCTTAATATTATTAACTCCTCGCTATTTTTAGGTTACGTCCCTAAATCCTTCAAGTTGGCAGTTATTAAGCCCCTCATTAAGAAACAGAATTTAGATCCTAATGAACTATCAAATTACAGACCTATTTCACATCTGTTTATGTCTAAAATACTAGAAAAGGTTTTGTCTGTTCAACTGAGCTCCTTCTTACAGGAGAACAATATCTTTGAAGAGTTTCAGTCAGGTTTCAGGCCCCATCATAGCACAGAAACTGCACTTGTTAAAGTTACAAATGACCTGTTCTTAGCTTCGGACCAAGACTGTATGTCACTATTAGTTCTACTTGACCTTAGTGCTGCATTCGACACTATAGATCACAACATTCTCCTAGATCACTTACAAAATTACACAGGTATTCATGGACAGGCTTTAAGTTGGTTTAGATCCTACCTGTCTGATCGATACCATTTTGTAGAATTAAATGGTGAATCCTCCAGTTTATTGCCAGTTAATTATGGGGTCCCTCAAGGATCAGTTCTAGGACCTCTGCCTTTCTCAATATACATGCTTCCATTAGGGAACATTATTAGGGATGTACTGCTACTAGTAGCTCGACAGTGAAAGACCTGGTGTTTATTAGACAGTAACTTGTCTTTAAAATCATATCACCATATTACAAACACATCTTTCTTCACCTTAGAAATATTACCAAGCTGAGAAACATCCTGTCAGTTCATGCTTTCATGACCTCTAGACTGGACTATTGTAATGCATTACTAGGTGGTTGTCCTGCATCTTTAATAAATAGGCTACAGTTAGTCCAAAATGCAGCTGCCAGAGTTCTCACTAGGACAAGAAAGTATGACCATATAACCCCAATTTTATCATCTCTACACTGGCTACCTGTTAAGTTTAGAACTGATTACAAACTTGAATGTGACTGTTGAGCACCACCTGGGGATGAATGGACCTGTAGACACTTGTGATGTCACATCTACAGACTCACACATTCACAGTGTATGAAAGTGTGTCATCATGATTGAGCTTCGTGAAGATTCATTTACATTAGAAACCTTAAATGAAGTGCAGAGTTCAGGTTACAGATCTGCAGCAGTCAGACGTGCAGCACAGCAGCGTGTGCGCACTCGACCAAATATAAACCTCATTTCTTGGCAGACGGACAGACTGCACCAGGGAGGAGTCTGATAGGCAGGAGCAGGACAGACTGAAGGACAAACACTGAGACACAGAAAATACACCACGAGTCCAACAACAACCAGCAGAAACCAGCAAAACAGCTCATCATCTGATCACCTGATCATCTGATCAACTGTCAGGACAAACCAGTGAGTGCTTCAGGTTGTTTTTTGTTTTGTAGTTTTAAAAAAAAAAATCCTACAGGTTTGTTTTCGTACAGTGTTGCTTCACACTCAACATGAAATATTTCCTTCCTTAATCATGAACATGGTGCATTTTCGCAGCATGACTTTAAACAGTAAGTAATCCAGATTATCAGTCTGATCCTGCTTGTCCTGAGAGAGGGGTCTGAGGGAACGTTGTGAAGGACACAGCAGGAGCAGGCCTCTGTCTCTGTGGGAGATTAATACAGTGGAGAAACAACAGAAACACTGTCCTTGTTTCTCTGGAGCAGTTTATATTAGACACATTAATGTGGAGTAAATATTTAAACGTCGTTAATTATTACCCGTGTGTTCGGTCAACACCGTTTAGATTCTGTGTGGGGTTTAAAACAAAGTTACAGGAAATTAAAGAAGCTCTGAGTTTAATGCCATAACACCTACACAGTGACTTTAACTTTATTTTAATCCGAGTTGAGCTTCACTGTAACTGTTCTGCATTTCACACTGATTAACACCACACTACATTTCACTTTTACACACACACACACACACACACACACACACACACACACACACAGTACAAGTACACTACATAGGCAAAAGTACGTTACTGTTCTAATCAGCTCCACTCATATGTGAAGGTTCTCCACTAAACGTTGGGTTGCGTCTGTGGGGATTAGTGATTAATGCATTAGTAAATAAAAATAAAGCGTTAGACTCAGAGATCAGACTCTGACGTTGTATCAGGGTTCAGTCTGGGTTCAGTGCAGGACACTCGAGTTCTTCACTCCACACCGTGTCTTCATTGTCATGATGGAGCAAGGTTTAGTGAAACTCCAACACTACAGCACACAGAACTACACACTTACTTTAGACCACAGTGAATGACGGATATATAAGCAGGATTTGAACCCAAAAGTCTAATCACATCAGAACTTTTTCAGAATTCTGTGGAAAACAATCATAAAGAATAACCTGTGTGCGTAAGTATTTACACCCCTAAACTATACTTCTGATCTGATGATTAACTTCAGGTTTATTACTTTTATACCACAGAAACCCGCCACTCTAACAGGGGAGTGTAAACTTTTTCTCTCCATCATGCGTTCCTGCATTAATATTAATGCGCTTCGGCATCTATACAAAACACAGAAATACTGAAAGACGAATCTACCTGCTGGTTTGTTTGTGCGTTTTAACGTGTGTAATTCCAGTTTAAGGAGATTAACGAGCCTCGTAATGAGGAGTGTTTCATCTGCTCACTGAACACAGCGCTGTTATTATTCTATCTGTGGTCTTCTCTGCAGAAGGAATGGCTGCGTCTGCGTCGTCTGCGGTGGCTCGACGCTTCCTCGCCACTGCGTCACACGGAGGCCACGAGGGAGGAGGTGATGTCTTTATTCTTTTTGTCTGATCTCTTTCACACACACGATTAAATCACAAGGATCTGTTCAGCAGGAGTCTTCTGGTGGATTCGACCGAACTGGTAGCCGAAGGTTTTTATTTGTTATTCTATATACTGTATAAACTCGTGTAGATCCAGAGGGGGCACGGGGGCTTAGTGGTTATCACGTTCGCCTCACACCTCCAGGGTTGGGGGTTCGATTCCCGCCTCCACCTTGTGCTTGTGGAGTTTGCATGTTCTCCCCGTGCCTCGGGGGTTTCCTCCGGGTACTCCGGTTTCCTCCCCCGGTCCAAAGACATGCATGGTAGGTTGATTGGCATCTCTGGAAAATTGTCCGTAGTTTGTGAGTGTGTGAGTGAATGAGAGTGTGTGTGTGTGTGTGTGTGTGTGTGTGTGTGTGTGCCCTGTGATGGGTTGGCACTCCGTCCAGGGTGTATCCTGCCTTGATGCCCAATGACGCCTGAGATAGGCACAGGCTCCCCGTGACCCGAGGTAGTTCGGAGGAGATGAGTGAATGAGTGTAAATCCAGTGCAGAGACACAGCAAGCATCAAAAAACATTTACGCAAAATAAAAAAGTAATAACTGTTGGAGGAAACACTCCTTAATATGGGAGTGTGTGGAACACCAAAAGGGACAGATCACCCCCAAAACAAGCTTGCTTTAACACCTGATGAAAAATGATGATGATGAT